>NW_022196913.1:32733828-32791162 GCF_008632895.1 Mastomys coucha
TAGAGAAGCTCTCTAAGGGCACTTCCAGAAAAGGTTGACTGAGGAAGAAGGGCCCATGCTGTATATAGGCAGCACCTTCCCATGGCACATCCCAGTGACCAGGCCCCAAACTGAGTGAAGAGGAGAAAGTGAGCCAAGCACGAACACCTATCACTTGCTGATTCCTAACTGCAGAAGAAATGTGATCACTTGCTTCATTTATAAACCCTTGCAAATGTGAGCCAGTAAGCCTCGCCCTCAGTTAGTTAATACTTGTAAGCATTTTGTTACAGCAAGGTGAAGAGTAACACACACACACACAAACACACACACACAGAGAGACAGAGAGAGAGAGAGAGAGAGAGAGAGAGAGAGAGAGAGAGAGAAATGATTTTAGTTGATAAGCAAAAATAATACTGAGAGATAGCCATTCACAGAAAATTAAAGTAATCCACATTCTCGGCAGTCCAGAGATAGCGCCTGTAATTTTCCATAAGAGCTTTTCTTCCCAGCTATATCCTGCAACTGTGCATGATACCATATAGAGGGGGCTGTAGATGTAACTCAGTGGCAGAGCACCTTTCTAGATTGTGCCCTCAGTTTATTTCTCATCATCCAATCCATGTGTGCATAAGACTGTTCTTTCCACAACAAATTCCTTCAAGGAAGTCTTTCCTCATTGTTTGCACCTGGGAAAGGAGTTATACTAAGAGCAAGTTTGAACCCTATGTTGAGTCTTAATCTTTCAAGAGAACTTAAAAGTTCTCTTGAAACTTGCTCTGGACAACTACAGACCATAATGCTCCATTCTTCCTCCCCATGCCCACCCCCACACTCGATGGGGGTCTATGCCTCCAGCTAGCTGCATCTGGCTGCCTTCTTTCACAGTACACAGGCTTGCCTCTGAAACCCCACCCTCAGACCAAGATGGCAGCGCTGCCTTTGATTTCTTGGCTGCTTTAGTCAACTTGCAGAACAGCATCCTCAGTTCAAAGGCAACTTAAAGGTTTCCGACACACAGCTCGGTGTCAGATGCGAGTCCAGGATATTTACAAGCACCACAGGAAACAACTGCATGTGTGGTATCACCAAAGAGTAAACCAGTGTGTCAGAAGTCAGTATGCTACTCATTTCAGATGTCATGTGACACTCCTCGCTCAGCAAACAGTCCAGGCTGGGACCAGGGCAGGAAGTTGAAGCTGGCAACAGCCCACGGCTGCAAAGGGGAAAATAAGTGGTGGTAACTCGAAATGAAAGAGAGAAGCTTGACATTTTTCTATTACCAAACCAGGCAATTAAAACATTAAATGTGAAATCTGAGGCACTGTAAATTTCCTAATATGGTATAAGTACTGAGCTTCTAAAATGATGTTTTCTCATCTTTCAACGTATCAAAGAACATGCCAAAACCTCAAGGAAACATTTCCATCTTGAAAACAAATATACAACACACATCCACATTCTATTAATAGTGTTGTCTTGCCCTAAAGACCCTGTGTCCTTAGACAAAATCCCACTATAGTTTACACAAATCTTAATATTATTGAAAAGTCCCATCCAAAATCAACTGGATATGTGTAGGTCCACTGGGTGGGACTGAGGCAAAAGTAAAGGAACCCTTTCTGGTTTTTCCTTACTGGAGACTGAATGTAATGTTTCTCACACCTAAGAACTCTGCAAACAGGTTCCACAGCTGTAGAAGCACTTCTTAAGAGACGAAAGTTGGCAACACATGCTTACGTACAAGCCAACGCCGCAAAATTGAGAGGAGCTAGGAGACAGTATGTAAGCTCTGAACAGAAGAGCCCGTAGAAAGCCAACAGAATGAGCAAGGCAGATAAAAGATGCCCACTTCCAACCACCCAGCCCTGTCCCTGCTACCAGGAAAAGGTGGGGGGAAAGTCAACCTGCTGTCCTGGGTAGTGAGTATGATGCTTGTGGTAAACATTACAGAGAACACAGACTCTGACCCCCAAGTGCTTCCCTCTTTAAGGAGTTAAAGAGCAGCATAAAAATTTTAAATAAAAAAATATATTGAAGAAAAAAAAAGATCATTCATTCAATCCTAAAAAGATTTACCATGAAGATGGTCAGGCCAATTATGTTATAAGCCCTGAATCATGAACTCCATGATGGCTCCACAGAGGTAACAGAAGACCCCCATTTCATCCAGTCACATCCCCACACACTTGGACTGTTTGCTGACCAAGAAGAGTGTCAGGTGGCATCTAAAATCATACTAACTTCTGGCACATTTGGTTTATTCCTGAGTAATACCACACATGCGAGACACCAAGTAGAATGTAATTAGAAAGAAACTGTAGTGTAGCCATAGGGTCTCCCTTCTAAGCTCCGAATTGAAATCCTGCCCCAGCTATTATCCATGCCACTGAAACTGAAGAACTGAATTCACTTCTGTTTCACAGTGCCTTTTATTGACAAAGCACTGCATCACAGGCTGTCTTCTGGCCTTCATACAATCTCAAATGTAATTTCTTTAACCCAACAATAAACAATAGCAGTTGGTTCTGTTAATAGACATTCTTTAATGAGTGGAGAAACTGTGGGACAATTTATAATTCAAATTTTAGTGGTCTGACTCCAAAGTGTGGTCTGAAGGTCTAGGATGCCTCATGCTCCATGATCAATGGCTTGTTTTTCAGTGAGATGGACATGAGGCACCCAGCGCGGAGCCTGGCATTTAGCAGGGGCTGAATAATTCATCTCCCCACTCCCACTTCTTCCGGCTCTCTCTCCCCACACGGAGAGAGGCTGGAGGCAAGACTACACACACGCATACACACACACACACACACACACACACACACACACACACACACACACACACACAGAAAGGCAGCTGTGTCAATCTGTGAGGGCTGTGAAGCTGCAGGGCAAGCTGGAAAACGAGTCTGTCTGTGTCCCTTGAGGCCTGGAACAAGAGCTGAAACTTAGGCAGGATGTTCAGTGTCTCCACAGACACGGCCTCTGTTTGTTAGACTCTGCGCTCAAGACACAACGAACTCAGACAGGACCAAGGGAGCTTAGAAGCAACTATGTATGTCTGTGTGAAATGAACACCATACCCGCACATGCACACAACACATCTAAAACTTAAATCATTCCTACTGCAGGGGAAAATAATCTACTTTTTCCAGAGGCTTCCACTGCCTAGGAATTGGCAGGGTTCCTGTACCAGGCTGCAGCTTGCTTTCAGACAGTCCAGAGACTGCTGGGAGCTGTAAGACAAAGTCTCTTTTGAAAATTATTAAGAACAAATTAGGCTCAGGGGCCCAGGGGAGCTGTGTTGTAAAACATGAGAAAATTTTGTTTTCCATCTCTTTGGTTCCATTTCCATGAACTATATGACATTAAAAGGGGAGACAGGGACTATTTTTGTTACCTTGGTTGGAATCTAAAATATCAGTGAGGAAAATACAAATGTTATCAGTTACAGGAGTTCATTAGTAAGGCAAGTGCTGACTTGCACAAAATAGGGGACCAAGTATCAGCGGGCTTTCCCCATGTACAAATTAGTGCCTGTTACTTCGGAGTTGTCACACACGATACCAAGTAGGAATGTCGCCTAGCACACTATCATTTATTCCCTAACTAATAAAAGCCCTACTTTTTTCCCTACACCAAGAACATTATTTTATTACCTGAAAATATATTGCTGCAATTGAGTCTCTGATTGTCATTCTGACCCCAAGAACTCACTAACATGGCTTAAACATCATTTAAAAAGGAAAGCTGAACTCAGATCTCAGCCTGCCAAATCTCACAAAACTCCAGGATTTCCAACCATGTGGGGGAGAAACCAACAAGCTCTATACTGCTGTTGTGAATAAGTCTGATGTTTCTGCTTTATAAATGCATCACTAGCATGACATATTGCAGAGACTCGAAAGAGGCCAGGTGCACACACCATGAATCCAGTTCTTCGTATGTTTTCATTGCTTTTTAGCACAACCGAGGGAGGTAAGAGAAGGAGGCCTCTTCATAAAATGTTCATTAGAAATGGCAGTTTGCTAGCGGAGAGACAAACCTGGCATCCCCCAACTTGTTCAACCATACAGTCTCCAGGCAGGAAATCTGCCTATTGACATTAAATGCGAGCCACACATTCAGGTCTGTGGTTTAGCCCACAGGACATAAAGAGGGGAATGCAGGATGCAGAAGGAAATGCAGCTTACATGGAAGCAGGGCGAGGAACTTTCTCAGGCTGGGCGGACCTGGAGGAAGCAGATCTCTCTATTTACAGTCTAATCCATGGCCTCTGGCCTGGGAAGGTTAGTCACCATCTCTTTAGCCAACTCCAGAGTCCTTAAAATAAGCGGGAGTAAGTTGGTAAAGCACATGCCCACCCCGTTCCCAATCATCAGAAGATGTGAGCCTCAGAAAAGAGCTTCAAACAACAAGCTGGAAACGACAATAGCACCCACCTCCAGACAGTGAGAAATCGCATTAGCCTAAGGATGGAGGCCACCCATGCTCATGTAGATAAGTGGGAACATTCTCTGTGTGGCCAATGGAAGACCTGCAGCCCCAGCTGCTCGAAGAAGCACTGGGTGGCCTCTCTTCCAGCAGTTCCAAATGGTTTCAGGGCTAAAGCCACTGCCGCTGGGTGGTACTCTTAAATGGAGAGGATGGAGGGAAGAGCTCACAGGGGTGGGGGCGGGAGCCATTGCCATTCCCAACCTCCATTTAGGTGTTAGCCTTCTCAGGCTTTAGGAAGTCACCCAGAGGTCTCAGCGACAATGACTCCACTAAAGCAGCTGAGCCTGCCTGCTCACCATCCCATAGTAGAAAGAGCCTGGGCCAGTCAGATTACAAAGCTGCAGAGACTCCTTGTTCCTTGGCTTCTGGGAGCAAGAGCATACAGAGTTTGTGCCACTTGGTGAAAGAGGGAGAGACAGGCCAAACTCAGTTAAAGAGAGAAGCCATGACCACACTACACAAACCCCTGCAAGCACTCCCTGGAAAAGACCAGACGGTGATTTAAAACTGTACCAGCAACATGAATTTATAAAACTTTACTAACTGATTTATAAATGAATTTTTAAAAGAATCTTAGCAATGGGGTGGCAGGAGGTGTATGCGACTGTATCTATTCTCCCTCAGGATGCCATCATTGGCAAAGAATTGCCCAAAGGAAATGCTCATTTCACCTGCCCAATAGTATCTGATATCCATGTGCATAGTGTTTCTTCCATTTGCTTACTTGTGTGACTGGGGAGGGGGTGGAGGTGTTGAAGGGTGTAGGATTGGCTTTGTTTTTCTGAGATGGGGTTTTTGTGGGTAGTAGTCCTGGCTGCTTTTAAACTCTAGGCCCTCCAGCCTCCCCAGTGCTAAGACCACTGGCATATACCACCATGCCTTGTACATGTTATATTTTATACATATACACACACGCACACACACATACACACATATTTCAAAATATTTCAGATGGCATCTTTTAATGTTTTCTTGTCTGCAGATAATGCACACATAGGATGCTGGACATCTAAGAAAGCTCTAGATTATCAGATATGCCATAAGGCTGAATTTTATATATACTTGCATAGAGTCCTCAGAACCAAGTAACCCCTCATCTGACTGAACCTGACATTAAGTTATTTTCAAGAACATACATTTTTATTTATATATATACAAACACATATAAAAGGCATACTTATGAGTATATGAGCAATAAATGAGGAATCTCAGGGGGAAACACAGTAGATAGAAAAATTAGTATTGCAGGGCCTCAGAGATGGCTCAGCAGGTATAGGTGCTTGCCAACAATCCTGGAGACCTAAGATCAGTTCCTGGGACCTACATGTTGTAAGGGAAAAACTGACTCCTAAAAATTATCCTGTAACTTCCAAATGGGAATCAGGACATACATATATATGCACGTAGGTGCACATGCACACAATAAATAAAATGTAATAAAATTTTTAAAGAAAAAATAACCATTATACCTGCAGTACTTGGCACAGCAATAAAAATAAATGCAAACCCAAAATGTACAGAGGTGTTAAAATGAAGTTTAAGCCATCTGCCATCAAGATCTCTGACATGGAGGTTGAAAGGCTCTGCTTGCCTTGAATTTTCTCTCGCGGAACCTTCAGCAGGTCAGGCTTTGCCTCTGCTGTAACATCTGCAAAATGGAGATAACACTTCCTGCTACCTACCTCAGAGAGCCCTGAGAAGATTAGATACTGAAAGAAAATCCTCAAAGCCCTTTGAGTTTCTCATAAATATGAGACATGCAATGTAATAATATACCAGCTCTCTCTACAAGAGTCTGAAAGACTTGCAGCTGCAGAAACAGGAAACACATGCCAGCCAGCTATGCAACAGGCCAGGCATACCCCTGGAGGCATACGCTGGCCATCAGGGAGAGCCGGGCAACTCGGTCCCCAGCTCCTAGGGACTTATATGGGGGGATGAAACCTTGGAAAATTCACATCTATTCGAGACAAAACAAAACACCCAGGGTAAAAAGAGGAAAGAAAAACAGTTCTGTTTCAACATACTACCCCAAATCCTTAGAGATGAAATTCCCGAACTCTTGCCTAACTCTAGCCGGACAAGGCGACAAGTGAAAACGTGGTGGTGCTTCTGGCTTAGAAAAGGTTCTTAGAGAATAAAGTTAATATTCTGGGGGGTGGGAGACCAAATCCTAAGAAGTAACCTAAGAAAAAGCAGGTTTATGGTGGGCATGGTGAGTTCTAGGGATCTAGAACATCATTGTGCCCTGGAAGAGGAGAGGAGTGAGGCAGTTGGGTACATCCCTTCAGCTGGCTGGGGAAATTAGGAGAAAAAGGAAACAAACAGACAAGAGTGGGGGAGAGGGAGGGCCTGTCTGTCACTCCAAAGACATTCCACCACCACCCACTCCCTCCATAGAGGCTTCTCCTCCTAAAGGTCCCACATCCTCCATCAGTTTGAGCCAAGTCTTTAAACACATGAGCCTGAAGCAGAGAAGCATGTTATAGCCAAACCACAACAAAGGAGGAACGGTGACCACCCCCACCCACAAAAAACACAAATACACACAGCGAAAAGACATAAAGTATAGAAGATTAGAAGACATTTCCATTTAATAAATCTATATTGGAAACAAATGCTGTAGTTGTTTATACTCAACTTACCTATGGATCTATAAAGAAATTAGAATGAAGATATTAAATATGCATATATCTAAAGATGTTCAGAATTATTGAAAGCTAACATTTTATCAATTAATTAAGAACATTATGGATTAGCACTACAGAAAAAAATTAGGAGCTATGTGACAAGCTAAGATAAAAAGAATAAACAATACCCAAGTCCTTGTTCTCATTAAACTCAGAACCTAGCAAAGGCTCTGACAATCTAAAATATTAACACACTCTGGTAGGATTTTGAGACAAGTATAAAAAGAAAGCTGGGGGTGAGCAGGGGGAATTGGTCTTCACTCTGCCTAGAAAGGGAGCGAGGCTAAGAGAAACATCAGAGCCTGTGAAGCTTGCAAAGCTGCAGTGTTTCACTAGTACGCAAAGAAAAGGCAATTCCACATGTCAGCATATGTGTAGTTTTAGGAAAGACCTAGTTAAGCGAAACAGTGGAGCTGCTGGGGAGGCCTTCAATGTAAGGTCCTTGTAGGAAATGGAATACCAGATGGTGAGATGTTTTTGAAAGAAGACTTGAAACAACACACACACACACACACACACACACACACACAGAGAGAGAGAGAGAGAGAGAGAGAGAGACGGGGGGTAAAGAAGGGAGGGAGGGACGAAGAGGGAGAGGGACAGGGAGAGGGACAGGGAGAGGGAGAGAGTAATATAAAAAGAAATCACTGGTAACTCTGGGAAGTTTATCCGCTTACAATGCCATGCTTTACCCTCTTAAGTGAGTCTTTCTGCCACTCCTAGAACCTCATGGCCATCGCTGAGTCTTGAGTGAGCATGGCTTGCCCTTTGGCTTCTCTAGCTCCATTCCCACCACATCTCCGACTTCTACAGAATGGCCAGAGCCCATTGCTCCCTCTCCTCACCCCGCTACCTGGACCAGTTTTCTCCATGCACGCGGAAGTCAGAAAACAACTTGCAAAAACTCTGTTCCCTCCTTCCACCGTGTTGGTCCTAACTCAATAGAGTCAGAGTGGACAGCAAAGATTTTATCAGAGTATCCACCTCTCCGTAGAATGTAGCTTTTTGGTAAAGACTTTGTGGGTGTGATTCATGTAGCCATCTTGAGATAGGAAGATAGTTCTGAGTTATACCATGAGAATATTTTTTTTTAAGAGGAAGGCAGTAAGTGATCAAACTAAACACAGGCAAAGAGACCAAAGAGGAGCAAGAAGTTGAAATGATTCGGCAACACACTAAGCAATGAAGCAATATCAGCTTCCACTGGGAACTGAAAGATGGCAAAAGGGCTCTTGCCTAAGACAACTTGCAGTACCTCAGCATCATAACCTTGGTCTTGAATCAAATCTATACTAATTTGTTGGGTAGCTATAAAAAAATTAACATGCAAAGTAAGCAAAGAGTCATCTCCTAGGTGACTTAGGGACTACCATCAACAATCACCAGTCTTGGTCAGATAGAAAAATATACCAATTGTCAAGGAGTTGAAGCTTAAGTTGAGGCCAAACAGAACAGCTCCTTACATCTGAGGAACAGGAGCCAACTGAAAAACAGTCACGTTAACACAAAATGGACAGAAGAGTGCTGAACGGTGGCCAGAGTAGGACAGCACAGGAAGGACCTGGGTTGGAGTATCAGTGAGAACAAATGAGACACACAAAAGCTCAAAGGTCATGAGGGGCCCACAAGATCACGGGTGTAGACCAGTCACTGCACTTAGACTGCTTGTTGGATAGGAGAAGAGGTTGTGAGGGAGACAGGAAAGCATTTAAATGGATCCATTTCCACAGAGCTACCTCAAGATCTAGCATCAGGGTTACATCATCAAATCAGAGACACCAAGGAACACAGGAGTGGGACTATTCTAGAAACAAAGCACACAGGTTATATTTAAATATAAGCTATATTTAAATTACACTTGACCACACACATATAAGAAATGCTAAGAAAGGCTGGCATATGCTTTAAAACAACAAGTGAACAAACATGATTAGACTCATTTCACAAGGATAGAAGCAGTAAGGAGGACCAATCACAGAAGACTAGTCAGCCAACTGAGAGGAGCAAGCCAGCAAAGGGAATCTGATAAAAGGCAAATGTAAAAATGGAGATAAAATGCAAATGTAAACATGGAGATGGACTAGAGAAGACTTTGGAGGATAGGGCAATTTGGGAACAGGGAAGGACAACTGATCAGACCTGGGGCAGGAGATACCTGATGCTAATAGTCTTTGAAATACAAAGCTCAAATGCAAGGGTCCAGTAGAACACATAGAAAGAGTCTGTCTTTTGCTATGCTGATTATAATGTGTAGACTGGAGTGACAGCTACAGTATGTTAGGATCAGAAATTCTACAGAGTGTCATAAATGTTTGAATATTGAACAACTCATCTGCTATGAATTCTCTCATCATCTTCCTTCTGATTCATCACTATGAAAAGGACCTGAAATTTTAATAGCCTCAAAGCATAATATTTAAGCTATATTTAAATTACACTTAACCACCCACATATAAGAAAACTCTATATCTCCTCCAGTTTCAAACAAATGCTCTAGACATTTCTAAGATGTATCTCAGTTGGTGGAATACTTGCCCAGTGTGCACAAAGGCCTGGGTTTGAAGCTCAGCACTGCTTAAACTGTACATAGATAAACATGCAATCACAGCATTTGGGAGCTGAAGGGAGGAGTCAGCAGTTCAAAGTCATCCTCAGCTAGCAAGCTAAAGATAAGCCTCGGAACACGAGAACATAGCTGTCAAAGCAATAAAGTAAAAGTCAGGGAAGGATGAGAGAAATGAAGGGAAGAAGGGAAAGGGGATGGCAAGAGAATGAACTAAAGACAGGATTTTAGGGGAGAAGAAAGAAAGAGAGAGAGAGAGAGAGAGAGAGAGAGAGAGAGGGGAAACATTCAGAGGGCAGGTGGATCTTACCACCATGCAACATGTTGTTGTTGGTCTTCTTCTTCTTCTTCTTCTTCTTCTTCTTCTTCTTCTTCTTCTTCTTCTTCTTCTTCTTCTTCTTCTTCTTCTTCTTCTTCCTCTTGTTCTTCTTCCTCCTCCTCCTCTTCCTCCTCCTCCTCCTCTTCTTGAAGAAATCCATGCCAATGGGACAATAAAAACAACCACCTATGGACTGAAGACAGGTGACAAGGTGTTCAGTTGTGACCTCAGGAAATGACTTGGTCGTGAAGAAAGCATCACAGGCATGACCTACAAAGGACACTAAGTTATATGTGACTAGGGAAGCAAGTACAGATCTCTAAAGGATTTCTAAAATCAATGTTCATAAAATGTGTTATCACTTAGATTTGAGAATCAGAGAAAAATTAATAAAGACAACATTTATCAGGGAACAAGATGTGCTAATCATGTTGGAAAGACTCATTCAAACCCTATGACAATTAATCTTGTCAATCATGTCAACTTGACTGGATTTAGAATCACCTCTGGACTTGCCTAGTGGTGGCATTTTTAGAGAAATTAACTGAGCAGGAATAATTTGTCCTCAGCCTTCCAAAGAATTTTCCAGGGACAGGGGGCTGTATTATGCCCTCAGGGAGTTATAAAATGCACACATGAGAGTTAAAAAGTCATACGAGACAAGAAATTCAAGACAGTGGACAGTGTTATAAGTCTTTCAGTGGACATGTAAAAAGAAGGAGATGGAAATGCTTGAGTTGAGGATTAAAGACTAGGAGGGAGGTTTGTAAGCAAAATATGGAGGCAATTCCAAATGATTAAAGTAAAATAAAGACAGATGGAATGTGAAGAAAGGTAGGAAAGAAGGGAGGGAGGGAAGGGAAGGAGGGAGAGAGGGAGGGGAGGGGAAGAGAAGATAAAATTCTTTAATGAGTCTGTAAGAACTGAGATTTATGCCTTTAAAAACTATAAGAGAGACATCATCCATACTCATAGTAGGACCAGAACCACACACACTGCAAGCCTGCATGTCAAAAAGCCTTACAAGATTTCTGAAGCTAAGGAAGCAAACCAAGTGATCTCCTTGGTGGCCTTCAAGTTTCTAGAAGATGATACGAAGCCAGAGGCACATCTAAGACCACAAAGATAGACAAACAAACTGGAGCTTGGCAGTAATTGATGTTAAACGATATGGATTCTGCAAACATATGAAAGCATCTACCAGTTGGGTCCTATATGCCAACTGAGATGTCTCAATGACTATGTTAGAAAGGAAAGATTACAGCGCTGGCCTTATTTCTTATGTTATTCTCCAAGCAACTGATCAAAATCACAGAGGAAAACTGAAAAGTCTTTTTTTAAAGAAATATAACCACAAAATAAAGGTTTAATGTTCTTCACAAATTTATGTGGTAATAATAGCTTCAACATTTAATATATATGAAATAGTCTTGTTTTAAGCTCATAAATACACACACACACACACACACACACACACACACACACACACACTCACTCACATACCAGTCAATATCATCACTAATTTTATCTTACAGAAACACAAAGCAAGGCTAGCCCAAGTTATCTAAGGTTACACGCTCAGAGCATGGCAGAACTAGGATCTGGATCCAAGCAGAATGACTGCAGTGTCTCACACTCAATCTGCTACTATCCATATTGGTTCTCATACACATGTTCCAACACACCACTTATTTTTTAAAGTAAACTATTGTTAAAGACAGTAAACACTGTCTATGACATAAGTGTTTTTTGATTATTTTGAAAATCTCCAAGAGGACCAGACACAAATAAACCCAAAGAGAAAGGCAACACACAGACTTTCTAAGGATTGCTTAAAGAGAGATTCCATGTTGATATAAAGAAATCTTGACCATGTAGGGTGACCAAGGAAAGAGAATGAGCATACTAAAAGAAAGGCTGGGGAAAGCCACTCTCAAATAGCTTAGTTTTTTTCTTTTCTTTCTTTTTTTTTTTTCTTTTTTTTTTTCGAGACAGGGTTTCTCTGTGTATCCCTGGCTGTCCTGGAATTTACTCTGTAGACCAGGCTCGAACTCAGAAATCTGCCTGCCTCTGCTTCCCAAGTGCTAAGATTAAAGGCGTGCGCCACTACTGCCCAGCTAAATAGCTTAGTTTTTAGAATGATTCCCCTGAAACACATGATTATCTACTTAAAATATGGACTAAATATATAATTATTGCTACAAACTCAGAATTTAAATCAGAGTTCATCATCCTATTTTTTCTCCCATTTCCCCTAATTTTGCTCTAAATCTGTTTCAGGAAATTACAGGAGAAATCTGAGACATCCACTTGGTAAATAGGACACAATTTTAAAGGACATTTTGATGTTTTACAGTTTACAGGTTTAACAACTGAGTAGACTACTGAGCACTTTGCCCTCCACTGGCCAGCATAGTACCTTCTACTAATCTAAGAGCTAGGCAGTAAGAAGGAAGCTTCCTGTTAGTGATCCATGTCCCGGCCAATGTGTGTGGTGTCTTCAGCAACAGGGCCTTCCTTTCTAGTTTTGGTAGACAGCCAAGGACAAAGGCTGCACTGTTTTAAGAGAAATCTGGGACACCTATAAGCAACAAATTGAGAGCAGACATCCATACCAGCACTGAGCTTTTTATAAAACAACTTAGGACTTTCTGGGAGGATCGTAACTACCTAAATATAATAGTTCAAATTAAACTTTTTATGTGAATATAAATATTCCAAATGGCTTTTAAACATTCTTAGGGTTACTTATTCTTACCCCCAAATCCTACTTTGTCATCCTTCTCCCCACATAAAAGGCATGGCAAGGTATATTCACAAGTGCAATAGTGGCATAAATACTACGGGGATAACCAACTACCTTCTGATTTGAATTTAAGCCCTATTCCATACATATACCTGATACTGTACATCTGATCAAGAGTTGGGGAGTTCACAAGCCCCAGGGGTAAACCTATTGTTTTAATAAATTGACATAGCACCAAGCTACCCTCCAAACTTGAATCTCTCTCTACACATAGGTTACCACAGCTCTAAGACCACATCACAGAACTTTCTTTTTATAGGAGATGATTGACTCAGAAATGTGTAAGTGGTCAAAATGCAGAGAATAAGTGACTGTGAAATGATCAGTTACAAATGGAGCATGTATATCATATCACCTCCACAAAAGTCAGGGACCGTAAAGGAAGAACAGACAGAAAGATTTTAGGCGGCAGACTTAGGACGAATCTGAACAAAATATTATCTTCTAGACATGGAAGGGCCCCCTGTACCCATGAACTAACAGTAGCTGTGTTTTCTTGCACAAGATCAAGTCAGACAACATTCCAACATGAAGTAGGAAGTGGTTCATGACCCCCTACACCTTTCTGGAGGAGAGAGAGTCATATTTTTTTTAAGGGTAGGTTGAGCATGTTCCAGTGGATGACTCCATACCCAAAGGTATATGAACAGTACAAATTGGAGTTGGTAAGTTCTTAAATTTGAAATAAAAAAGGACACAAAGGTGTGATGACTAGAAAGGTAGAGGTTTATCTTAGAAAAGTTAAGGGGAGGAGTAGGAGAAAATATGGTTTTAAAATTATATAAATTTCTCAAAGAATAGAAATTCTATTATAAATTCTAAAATTCAGTTGATCCTTCTCCCAAAATAAATTTTAACCTATGTTTTTTAAGCTTTTAATCTATATTTGTAAAGAATGAATTAGAACTAAGGAAATTATAATTAACAGTTTATTAACCTACCAATTCTCCTATAATTTCTCTAGATCTGTTTCTTCTGTTAGATCATTTTAACTAAGACATTTATTTCTTTTACTTGCATTTAAAAATGCAGAGAAGTAAGTAATCTTAAATATAGTCAGGGAAAAGCAGCGATGGCAATTGAGCATCTCCTGAAACAGCCCTCTTTTCCATCTAATTTCTTTCAAATGTGGTGAGAGGAAGAAATAATTCTTAGGTTCAAATGCCCATGGTCCTTTGATGATCTGAAAGTCGGTCGACCGCACAAAATAGAAGGATTAGGCATACCACATGATTCTACCCAAACAAACTGTTGGAACAGGCTTTCGGGAGCAGAATGCTAGGAACAAAATTCAAAGTGTGATGCACATCTACCAGAGTAGCGGGACCCTCCCTGCCACATCACATCCTTATGGGCTATGCCAGGTCCCAGTCAACCCTTCCTTCAGTACTGTAGTGTGATTGAGAATGTCGTAGGACATGTAGGTGGCTTATGGAATCTCTCCCTTACCACATACCACTGGTATTTAATATATAAAATATATTGCTATACACTAAGGACCATTTAAATAAAGTGGGCAATATATTAATATAGTTGAACAATGTAATCAACAAGCCCCTCAATTGCTCTGCTTAGCTTTTATGTTTTTATTTCTGTTCTGTTTTTTGTTTGTTTGTTTGTTTTGTTTTGTTTTGGAGTTCCTATCAGAACTTGGAGATGGCATGAACAATTTACACTCATCCATATTTTAAGGCTGCAGAGACCTACACCTGTGACAGATAGAAAGCTGGAGGTAGACTTAAGTGATAAAAAACATCCCTGAGGCCACACTTTCTGCCTCTTACTGTCTTCTTCCAAAATGTTGCTTCCTGCTCCCTCTGCACAGCACAGTGTGAGCCTGTACTCTCCAGTCACTGATTCAGAGAAAGCAAGCACCCTGGGACCTGTCGGTGTCTATCTTGGAATGGAAACAATCCATATTATAGTGTGAGAGATAGCACAAACTGACACCAGGCACAAATATGGTACATATACATGCAGGCGTGTCTACACATCCATACATGTATCATAAATACTTGTCTTTAAATAAAAAAAAAAAAATGAAATAGAAATTTCCCCGTCTGAGCTGGGAATGCAGTTCAGTTGGTTGAATGCTTGACCAGCACTTAGCACACCCTGAGCTTTGAGCCAAAGCACAGCAAAAAATTGGGCATGGTGATGAATACCTGTAATCCCAGTTTATGAAGACAGATGGAGGAAAATCGAAAAGCCAAGGACATCTTTAGTTAAACAATGACTTCAAGGCCAGTCAAGGCTACAAGAAACCTTTTCTCAAAGAATTAAAAAGAAGAAAAAGAAAAAGAAAAAAAAAGAAAAAGAAAAGAAAGTAATATGACTCCAAATTGTGCTTACTGATATTCAAAAACACTATCAGTTCTCACTTACACTATAGGTTTTACATCATAGTATTGCTTATTCAGAAAATCTTGCCTCTAGTCAACCTCACCTACCCTTTCGCTAATGACATGCATTTCACTTGTTTCCTGCATTTCACCAATTTCTGAAAGTCTACCCTCAACCATTTTAGTAGGTTTCTTCCCTCAGCATTTAAAATAAAAGCCCCCGCCCCCTTCCAGTGAGACTTACACATGAAGACATCTTTTCATTCCCTTAAATATATACTCCACATAAAACCATGGTAGCAAGGAAGCAGAAAGCATCACAGGACCCCACCCAGAGACTCTATCCAAAATGTATTCCCTTCTTTTCTTGCTCTAATCTGTAATTAATGCTGGGAAGTGCTGGAGTATACAGGAAGTGGGGTTAACTAAAGATGGGACCTTCTATCCATAATGGGATGAAAGTGTGGTAATGGATCTGTTTTAGAGTTATCCTCATTCCTAGGAGAAACCTCTTTCCAATGCTGTGAAAGCAAATACAAACAACAACAATGACAAACAAAATAGGCTTGTGTAGGGACTCACCTACTGCTTTTCAAGTATCAACTTTCATAAACTATGGGCTATGACCTCAGAAGGGATTAGAAGACTAATTTTGAGAGTCATAAAAGGTCTGGTAATAGTAAGTGTTCTGAATATACACCATCAAAAAATGAATCCAGAATCCAAGATGTTTCTAGCAATATAGTGTATCACATGACTTCACAGCAGCCTCTGCTCTGAATACACAAAAGTGTGAATATTCACACTGGATTGTGTACACCACATACGACAAAAGCTCCATGAAACATCTCAGGCCGGATTCCAAACAGCTGCATGCTATGAACTACAGTGTTTTTACTAAAGATGCAAAGCTTCCGAATCTTACAGGAACAAAATGATTTAATTATAAAATAAAAGTCAAAAAACCCAAAGACTTCAATATCTTTCTACTGTCACTTCTCAACATGTAAGTACCCAGTTAGTACAACTTTGGGTTTGACAATGCTAGAACATCTGACTTGAAAGATTGTTGTCCTAGATTTCCTGGATGTTGGGGGTTAGGATCTTTCTAGAAAATATCATCCTGAGTGAGGAAACTCAGATCCATAAGGATGTGCATGGTATGTACTAACTAACAAGTGGATATTAGCCAAAAACCAAAAAAAAAAAAAAAAAAAAAAAAAAAAAAAAGTACAGAATAGCCAAGATACAGTCCACAGAACTCAAAAAGTCAACAAGCTGGAGGGCCAAGTGAAGATGCCTAAGTCCCACTTGGGAGGGAGAAGAAAGCAAACACAAGGGGGGATGGAGGGGGGAACCTGGGAGAGACCTGGGAAGGAAGGTGAGCAGGGAGGTGGTAGACTTGGGGAGGGGGACCTGATCTATTACTGGATGAGGGAAAAGGACTGAAGCCCTGAGGGCCAGGAGAAAGAATGGAAACAGGCAACCTCAGGAAATAGGAGGTTGGGGGGACCCTCCAGAATGCACCAGAGACCTGGGAGGTAAGAGACTCTCAGGAATTAAAGGGAGGAACATTAGATGAAATGCCTGACAGTAGTAGAGAGAGGGAACTTAAAGAGCCCACCTCCAGCAGGAAAACAGGACATCAAGTGAAGGATGGGATTGCCATCCCACAGTCACAACCCTGACCCATAATTGTTCCTGTCTGAAAGAATTACAGGGATGGAAATGGAGAGGAGTCTGAGGAAAAGAAGGACCAGTGATAGGCCCAAAGTGGGATCCAGCTCAAGGGGAGGTCCCAAGGCCTGACACTATTACTGAGGTCATGGAGTGCTAACAAAAAGGGACCTATCATGACTGCCCTCTGAAAGACCCAACAAGCCGCTGGAAGAGTCAGATGCAGATATTTGCACCCAACCCATGGACAGAAGCAGCTCACCCCTATTGTTGAATTAGGGACATCTGAAAGAAGCTGAGGAGAAGGGCGATCCTGTAGGAGGATCAGCAGTCTTAATTAATCTGGACCCCTGAGGTCTCTCAACACTGGACCACCAAACAGACAGCCTACACCAGCTGATATGAAGCCCCCAACACACATACAGTAGAGGACTGCCAGGTCTGTGTTCATTCAGAGATGCTGCAGCTAACCATCAAGAAACTGGAGGAGTTGGAAACAAGAAGTTTAGAGGTCAGATGGGGTGGGGATGGGGGCATCCATGTGGAGAAAAGGGGATGGGGAGGAGGTGTGGGATGTGGCATAGTCAGAGAGTAGATGGGGGGAGGCAGGGAATGGAATATGGAGTGTAAAAAAATAAATTAATTAAAAAAAAAAAAGAAAGAAAGAAGAAGCCAGGCAGTGGTGGTGCACGCCTTTAATTCCAGTATTTCGGAGGCAGAGGCAGGCGGATTTCTGAGTTCAAGGCCAGCCTGGTCTACAGAGTGAGTTCCAGGACAGCCAGGGCTATACAGAGAAACTCTGTGAGAAAAAAAGAAAAAGAAAAGAAAGATTGTTGTCTGAATGTTGGGAGTGAGAGCTCAGCTAAGAGTGCATATTGTTCTCTCAGAAGACCCAGGTTCAATTCCCAACACACATATCAGGCAGTTTATAAATGCCTGTAACTCCAGCTCCAGGGAAACTAGTGGCTCTAGCCTCAAAAGGTGCTTAACACAAACACACACACACACAAACACACACACACACACACACACACACACACATATATATATGGGTGTATATATGTATATATATGTATGTGTACATATATATACATATATGTATGTATATATATATATCCATCATTAAATACACAGAATTAAATATAGAATAAGCCTTTTATTAAACTGATGTTTGAGGTACTGACATAGCTTTCATAAAAATCATTCACTGACTTCTGAGTTGGGATAAGGATAGTATACCCAACAATCTGTGGAAATTAGCATTACATATTCATGTGGGAAGCGCCAGGCATTGATCAATGCGAAACTAAGTATCACCAACTCAGGGAAACGTTGAAGACGCTCATCCTACAGTATCAAATGCTCAGCCGAGATTTCATTCTTTTTCTTAAATGTTGTAATTGATGATGACGACGACGACAATGATGTGCATGGCTGTTTTGCCGGCATGTATAGACATATAGACACATGGCACCACATGTGTGTCCTCAGAGGCTAGGCGAGGGTAGAATTGAAATTACAGAGGGTTGTGAGTCACCATATGGGTGCTGGGAATTGAATGCAGGTTCTCTAGGAGAGCAGCACATGCTCTTAGTTCAGCATTGAGCCATCTCTCCAGCCTCAAGATTTAAGGGTTTTTTTGTTTTGTTTGTTTGTTTGTTTGTTTGTTTTGAGACAGGGTTTCTCTGTGTAGCCCTTGTTGTCCTGGAACTCACTCTGTAGACCAGGCTGGCCTCGAACTCAGAAATCCACCTGCCTCTGCCTCCCAAGTGCTGGGATTAAAGGCATGCACCACCACTGCCTGGCAAGATTTAAGTTGTTATGCAAAAATAAACAAGCACAGCCATCTCATTAGGTGAAAAATTGCTTTTATCTTTAGAATGGTAAAGTAGCCTATATGCTAAAGAACCATGTTAAGATTGACTTCTTTGTGATTTATTATTGGAATATGTATGATTTGTGCATTAGTGGCACCAACCACAAATCAGAGCACATCCTCACATGACACACCTATTTTCTATTTCTATGTAAATGCAGGCCACATAGGAATTTCTCAAGGAGAAAAAGACCACAGTGAAATACCTTACCAAGCCCTGATTACAGCACTTAAAACAGCCTTCTGCTCCAATATAAATGTGGAAATCTACATGAAGATGAATTGAAATGTGCTACCCTAAGGATGTGTGAATGTCCTGCCTGCTTTCTAGTGTGAAATTAGAAGCTGATAACTACACTGACCAGAGACCTGGGCACACTTTCATTGTCTTAAAAGCTTCTGGCCTATGCTGGAATCTAAAGATCATGATCAACTCAGATCTCCAAAGAGAACTCGCAAATGGATCCCTTGAGAATAAGGACGCACGGATGACTGGAGTAGGTGACCTGCTCAGCCCTTTAACGGAAGCAGGAGTCCATGTGTACAATCACAGGGTTCATGCCTTCTGCACTTCTAGCCCTGAAGTCAGAGGGATTTTTATGAGCACAGGCACAAGACTCATTGTATCTGCCCTCTAGCACGTTCATATGGTTCCTATCTTTTAAGAGGCACCCCATGATGCCTCACAAGCCATGCATGGCAGTCTCTCACTAAGAGAACAGCTTCCTGAGGAGGAAACAAGGAAACCTAGCATCATCCTACACACGTGAAAAATCACAGGTAACTGAGAGTGCACACACTCCAACATAATTCCAGACCTAAAAGTAAATTTCACTGTACACCAATAGAGTACTATACATCTAGACAAAGTATGAAACAACTTAATAGCATGATGTCTAACAAAATGCTTTGATTTGAGACCAGCAGGCTAGAATGCAATATAAATGAACAGAATGGCATTTAAAATACCCAGAATTGAGATTATTGTGTGATAATGTGTTGCAGTGGTCTTAGTGGATGGCTACTGTGCCAAAAACTAGACTTTCCCAATGAAAAGACCAACAAATACGCATCCACTGCACAATGGCCAGGACACTATAAAAGCAGTCGCACAATTCCAAAATTATAATTACCATTCAGGGACACAGCTCCAGGACCAGCCAAATGTATTCTTGCAAAAACACTGGAGAAAACTCTTGAACAAGTTGTGTAGGTTCAAATGCTGCCTCTGCTTCTATGAGGGATGCGCCTTTTTACTAGCCAAGGCCTTACCCAGGGTTAAGTTTCCTCCTTTGACAAGTGAGGACAAAGTAATAGCTATTCATGTTGGGATGGTGGAAAGTTGACACATAATACCCAGGACGTTCCTAAAACACAGCTGAAAGAGCAGAAAGCCTGAGCCCTTAGTAACACTGCTGTAAGAGATGCATCCTTGCTGCAATACAGCTAATGCAACACAACTGTGGCTGCAATGCAAAACTCCCTCCACTGCTCTCTCTTTAATGCTACTCTGCAGGCATTGCATACATAGATTTCTCATTGAAAAGAGAACTGAGAAGACTTGAAGGGCCAGCTCAATAGAAGTAAAAATTAGCAGGTCCTAAGTCCCCTCTGTCTCTTACAGGGAAGTGAAATGACAACGTTAGGGCTGGCGAGATGGCTCAGCAGGTAAGAGCACTGAATGCTCTTCCGAAGGTTCCGAGTTCAGATCCCAGCAACCACATGGTGGCTCACAACCACCCATAATGAGATCTGACGCACTCTTGTGGTGCATCTGAAGACAGCTACAATGTATTAAGCCAGAGCGAGCAGGTCCAGCAGAGGTCCTGAGTTCAATTCCCAGCAGTCACATACATGATGGCTCATGGCCATCTGTACAGCTACAGTGTACTCACACATAAAATAAAATAAATCTTTAAAAAAAAAAAAGAAAGAAAGAAATGACAACGTTAGACAAGCAGTAACTATAGCTGGGAACCCCCGTAGACAATCTAATGTTTTATTGTCATAGTGACATGAGTCACAGGCAGGTGTGGTGCTGTCACTCACTTGCAGAGGTTCTCTGTATTGTAATCTGCATGTGCTTTAACACTTTGATACCAAGATGACTCTAGAGTCACTTGGAACGTGGAATGCATGATGGCTTTCTCTACTTCCCAGGTCAAAACGGAAAGAAGTCACATAATAAACCGAAATTTTAAAATCCTTAGTTGATGCTTTATAGGAAAAAAAAAAGACAGATGGAATACATTTTATCTTATTACATACTTTAAAATCCTCTCTTAAAATAACACATTCCAAAAAGCTATTTTGTTGTCAAATAAATGTAAATTAATTCAACAAAAGGTGTCATTTAAGGAAAGATCTGAGACTCAGGCCTCCTTTCTGCTATCCCTTATCATGTGTTCCCTCCAATATCTTTCTACATATTTATGATGCATACTCAACATCCCTATCTTGCATGTTTTTGTGTGTCCTCTAAACTTTCTTTTATCATTTTTCTTAGGCAGATATAACCTGGTGGTGACTAACTGAGCATGCTGAAGTTCAGTGCTTCTAATCCCTTGGTGAAGAAAAATAAAACAACACAAGTCGCCACACCTTCATCGGCCTTGGTTCTTTAGGAAGAGTTGGGATTTTGCTGATTGATGATAATGTAAGATTGAAGTGACAGTGTGAACTGCAAACTGAATAGAGTTTCTAGTCAGTGTGCTGAAGTCACGGCATCCACAGGAGCACTGGCCCCTTCCTGAGTGATGATCTAGGCTTAAATGTCCCTATCTGTGTCTCCTACATGTGAACAGCTAGCATCACAACACATTCTGAAAGAGCTGTTACTATGTGTGTCACATGCAAGATACAACATGTTCCCACATACATAATAAAATATGTATGCATACAGCCACATAGAGAAACATAAGCAAATGTGTAGTCAATAAATTTACTGTGGATCCTATTATTTGATAAAAAAATTATCTTCTCAAATTTTATTTTGGTCTGACGAATACATTCTATATATTCGTGAAAATGGCTGAATTGCTGGGAGGGCTTTGCCCAGAATGTTGAAATGTGCTTCCCTGTATGTTATCACTGTTTTTATCATAATTTTTTTTACAAAAGAATAACCACCAATATTTTAACTTTTCAAACAATGTTTATTTTTAAATGCCTTAGCAATTTTATCTTTCATTAAACTAAAAGAAATCTTTTGGGTCATGAAGCATAAATTCTGTTAATACATGTTGACCAGAGAAGAAACTTGGGGACATTAGTCCCTTAACCTGAATTTGACATAAACCTGGCTCCCTGGATACAAAAATAAGCAGTTCAGGCAGGCAAGATGGTTCAACAGACGAGGGCCCTTGTCATCTTGACAGATCTGCAGTAACCACACAGTATAAGAGAAGTGATTTTCACCCATGTGTGCACATACACACACACATACACACACACACACACACACACACACACACACACACACACACATACACACACACAAACACAGAGTACTACGTGACATTTAAGGACATGCATTTGGCACTGGCTTGGGGTACTCAGACTAGTATCAGTGGAGTGAAGGTTTGTTCTGTTTATGTGTCTTGCTTCCCTACTTACTAATGCTCATTTACTTCATTTGCTGGCATAACCCAAGGTGATCAGTAGACTCTCCAGTGGCTGAATGAATAGCTGAACCTACTTCATCATGCCTTGTCACTGACCCCAATTTTCATAATGAAATGATTTTATAAGTTTTTTTTTATTTTGAAGTAATGCAGAGAACAGACATTAAATCTTCCTGGATGGATTTTCCATTGGTTCATGCTAAGAGCATGCTATATAGGCCACTAGGTGAAGTAGATCAAGTTTGAGGTAGGGCAAGGGGAATGTTTCTGAAATTACTTTTTAGTTCCCCTTTATTTAGTCAAACCATCTACAAGACACGTGTATCTTCCTTCTCACGCACCAGTTCTTTCATCTTGGTTTCCTTCTAGCAATCCCTCCTCCATGACCCCTCAGTATGGGCTTAATGGTGACTAGGCATTCTATGCCACAGACCAGACCACCACACTGCTTAAATTCTATCAATCTACTAAGGTTTGCTCATTGTAATATACAATTTACTTATTATGTATAATATAATATATCACTCTCTGACTTCTGTCTCTCTAAGTAATCTCTCTTGCACGTCACCATGATAACACCTACCATGAGGCCCTCATCAAAGGCAATGTTATGCCTTTGAATCCCTAAGAACTGTAAACTCAATAAACCTTATCTTTAAAAAGTACTCAACATCAAGTATCCCATTATAGTAATAGGAAGTAGACATTCACACAATATTAACGCAAAGTACAAACACCCATCATTATATATCCTATGTTCAAAAATCCCCCATGGACACCAAAATCCATAGCTCAAACCCCTTACACCAAGTGGAATAGCATTCATATATAATTTATGACAACTCTCTTGTGTATCTTCTCCCATCTCTAGATTACTAATACTATGAAGCACAATATATGGCATACATGGGCCGCTGTTACATCATCGTCAGGCTTAAGGAGGAATGACAGAAAAAAAGTCTTCATAAATTCAGCACAGGCATAATTTTTACCTGTGCGTTTTTGACTTGTTTGAACATGCAGATGTAAGCCTGTGAATACAGAAAGCTAAGTTTATCATGTTTTCAAAATTCGTGGAAAGGTAAGTATGAATAAACTGCTTAAGTGTGGAATGCCTATACAACTATAGAAACAGAATTTATACAAAAAAAAAAATCTCTAAAGGCTGCAAGGCTGACACAACTAATACTATTGAATGGGACAGGTGGAGATTTCCTGCAGCTGATCTGTCCCTGGCAGAATGAATACGGCCCAAACACAGGACCAGGATCCACTGTTAACTAGGCGTGCTTGTACACATATGAGAAAATGACAATGCCTACACATCTTTCTGCCTTGACTAACACACTCATTCACAAGCCAATCATTAGCCAAGAGCAAAGACTATGACATGGATATAAGCAGAAATGTGAACACAGGGGCTGAAGTTTCATTCACGGCATGGATATGCGTATGAATTGTCTTTGTAACAACTGAGAGTGTGTTTGAAAGCAAGAAACAAACATGGTCTCGTAGAAAAGTGTGTAGCAGAACCAGCAGTGCCCAGGCCATGCTTCCCTCACATGTGTGAACCTTCTCCTGACACACCAGCGAGCCCCACCAGAAGCCCTACAGCATGCCCATCCCCCTTGCGGAGACACATCTTACCTTTCACAGACATTCATCACTTAAATGAAAATTCCTGGAAAAGCCCATAGAATCGTTTATTCAAAGACCGAGTTTCTAGTTATAAGATCCTAGGTCCTATGGAAACTGTGGAAAAAGGAAAGGAGAGACAGAGAAAGGGGATAGGAGAAACCTGGCAACTTTGCAGGACAGGGCTAGGGGTGAGAATGGGAGGTAGAGATAGAGGTAAACCCTGAAAGGAGAATTCAAATGAGGTTTAAAGGCAGAGCTTTCTGGTTCCCTGACTCCAACTGCTCAGTGAGGGAGTGGGCACTCCGAGTAGTTTACATTTTGCATGAGGTAGCAATTTGTGCATGAATGCCATGCTCACAGCAAATAAATACTTACAGATGCTCTAAGTCACTGTACACAGAGAAATATGCATGCATATGCCCACATACAAGGCCTGGGTGACACACAGAGCCTCAAATCAGGCCAGGTCAAAAGCTCGACTCCAAAGTAGTAAATTGTCTCTATTTCTTTTTCTACCTGCCTCAGGAGAGAAGGCTACAGGAGGTACTGAAGGCAGAAGTTGTCCCAGAATAACAATGCTGTCTTCTATTATCTGTCACTGCCGCTGCCCAGTCCCCAAAGGCAGAAACCATGCTGGAGCTGGAGGCAGAGGAAAGATAAGTCTGGCCCTGGGAGGATACTCAAAATTGCACTCAAAATGTTTTAACCTCAAGGCCCACATGAGACAGCCATACTCACAACAAATTTGACTCACCCCTGTTTCTGGACATCTACAGTATAAGATTGATTCTACCACTGTGTACCTTTGGAGAAAACTAAACTGCAACAAAATAATCATAATAAATGACAGCAGCTCTGGCAACTGTTAACAGCTCACACTATCATGCCACACACAAGAGACATGAATTCTGGGCAGGGGTTTCTTTTCTTCAAACTTTACAACAATGAGATGTAGACTATTACAGAAGTGATAGCAGTGTCTACTGCATTTTAAATATTTACACCCAGCCACTCCTATGTGTTTAAACATTAAAGCTGGAATCCTGAAAATGCTATCAACATGCTTTGCCATAAGGACTCACTATGGCATTACCCACTTATTCATTTGCAACTAACCTATAAAATATTAAATACAAAAATCATCCCTCATGACACAGCTAAGAATAAAATAAAAAATCTTTTAAAATGCTTTGTCGAGGACTAAAGAGATGCCTCAGTTATACACACTGGCTAATCTTGCAGAGGACCAGCATTAAGGTGGAGTGGGATGGGGTGGGGGGATGTCAGGAGGGTTTCTACTCCCAAGACCCAAATGGAGGCTCCCAACCATCTGCAACTCCTGTTCCAGGGACCCAATGTCCTCTTCACACCTGACAAGCAGAAGGTGTGGTGCACAAACATATGCAGGCAAAATACCATATATATAAAATTAAGAAAATAAAATACTTTTCAGGTCTGGGCAAATGATCATCACTTGGTAGAGCAGGAGCTTTGCAAACACTGACTCCAAGTTTAAACAAGTACCCATGTTGAGATAGGCAGACAGGCAGGCAGGCAGACAGACAGACACACACACACACACACATAGATGAAAGTTAAAGGAAAAAACTGAGTATATTGGTAAATGTACTCCTAATGCTGAGGAGGCAGAGAAAGTCAGAGTAGCCTAACAGGTAAGGCTATTGAGAGATCTTGCTCAAAGGGGGTAATTGGCTTTCTTGAGGATTACACCCAAGGTTGTCGTCCAGTCTTACATGCACACAAAGACCTGGATACAGATAGACATGCTTATTCAAACACACACACACACACACACACACACACAGTTTTGCATACTTTTTTGATTGTTGTTATTTTGTTTTTGTTTTTTTTAATCAAGACTGGATCTTTCGGTGTAGTCCTGTCTGTCCTGGAACTGTCTCTGTAGACAAGATGATCTCAAACTCACAGAGATCTACCTGCCTCTGCCTCCCGAGTGCTGAGATTAAAGGCATGTGCCACCACTGCCTGGTTGTTTTGCATGATTTTAATGCCTACTGAATCAGAGAGACTGAATTCCTGTCTCAAGCATACACTCTTACATTTGGAATTAAAACAATAAATAAGGTATCTAACACCATAGCTACACTGATGAGAGTTAAGTTGATTCAAAGTATTGGTTTGCTAGGGCTGGTTGCTATTGCCATGATAAAACACCATGACCAAAGCAACATGGGGATAAAAAGGGTGAGTTCATCTTATAAATCTCAGGTCGCGTTTCCATTATGCAAGGAAGGAAATGAAGGAACTCAAGGCAGGAACCTAGAGGCAGGAGCTGATGCAGAGGCTGCAGAGCAATGCTGCATAACAGTTTTGTCCCTCTTGTTTGCTTATCCTGCTTTAAAATGTAGCTCACCATCATCTGCCCAGTGGTGGCACCACTCACAGTGAGCAGGACCCACGTCGATCATTAATCAAGAAAATGCCCTATACCCAATTTGCTAGCCCACAAGTCAATCAAGTGGGATTCTTTTCTCTATTGAGGTTTCATCTGAAACTGACTAGAAACTGACAGGAACAAGCTGCTCTAAGGAAAGGCCCCACACCGGGTGGTTTCACAGCATGAAAGGCTGGTCTTCTGGGGTTATGGTATGAAGAGCACTGGTGCCTCATGAGGTCTCACTGCTATGTCCAGAGTTATCCCCTAACCACCTCTTCTCATGTTTATCATCAGTCTACTCACTCAGTCTTCAGCTTGGCCTTGAAGAACACTCATCATATTGGAATAGGGAGCATCACGGTAACTTCACAGTTTTAGGATAACTTAGTCATACTCATACTGTGATGGGCCTAGGATCGGAGACTTACATATATGGATTTTTAGAAGATCACAATTCAATCTAGAACAGTCAGCAATAGAACACACTCATTTTAAGTAAATGCACTTTGGCTCTACCCAGACCGCCTCCCTCCCTCAGGGGCAATCACATGGCCAGTTTTAATCTTCTGTATCTTTTCAGTTTGTCTGCTCTGAGCCTGGGACTCAAGCTGGCCTACACCCCCCTATGTGGCCCAGGTTAGTCTTGAACTCTTAGCACTCTACTTGTCTCAGCTTCCCAGATACTAGAATGGCTGGTGTGCATGCATCAATATGCCCAGGTTTATCTTATATCACTTGATAATGTAAACAAATATATTTGCATGATTCTAAAGTCTTACTTTTTCTCCCAACACTAAGAACAATAAATTTCCATCTAAAGAAGAGCCAGGACTTTATCTCCCAGATTTTGATACACTGGGTATGCATTATCATTACTTCAAAATACATTCTAATTTCCCTTTCGCTTTCTTCTTTGACCTATGGGTTATCTAGAAGTGTGTTGTTTAATTTCTAAATGTTAGGGATTTTCTTCATGGCTTTCTTTTATTAACTTCTAATTTAATTCTGCTATTGTCAGAGAAAACACTGTGTATGATTTCAATTCCATTTAAATTATAGAGCCTTGGTTAATGGCTCACAGCATATGGTTTTACACTTGGAATTAAAATAATAAAGTCGATAATGGCATAATTTAGGCCAGCTATGTGCATGGCAGCTAAGTTGATTCAAGATATCAGTCATTTGCAGTAGTGCCCGAGTGAGGAAAGACAAACTCAAAAAAAAAAAAATGTTTTTAATTAGGTGAAGGTTAGATGATTTCTCAAGGGAAGATGAATACACAATTTATTTTTAGGAACATGAGTATTCTTTTCACTCCGAGTTGACTAAAGGACAGTGTAATAAGTATATGCATATGTTGAGTCACACCATTTTTTAAACAAATTCTAATCACTTACTTTTCCTCTGAAAATCAAGTGATGGGAGAAAGTAAGAACCAAGAAGGAAGTTGAAAACTTAAACTGTGGGAAACTTACCAGCAAAAATGACTGTCTAGACACAAGATCTATTATGTTAAAGGTTATGTACAATAAAAAATATAAGCCTTTTTATCCAAACATTTTCTTATACATCACAGGCGAAACAAGTACAAAATCCCACTTTTCTATTCCTAAAATGGGTTATAATCTAAAAGTACTGGAAAACTGGAACAAAATAAATACTTAGCGCTGACTGTCTTACTGTAGGGGAAACCATCGAGCTAAGCACATTTCTTGCCAGTGCTATTTAAACACAGGATTCTGAGGTAAACCTTATTTAGATGAGTTTCTAGTCAAGGATTTGACCTACATAATATAATTTGTGTAAATCAAAAGCTACGCAGGATCCTTGAAGGAAGGGCTAAAAAATGGTTTAAAATTTTTCAGCTTAGGGATAAACATGCACTAAAGAGACATAAATTTTCACAAATACTTGGCACCTAACAGCTCAGTAAGGAGAACATAAAAGGTCTAACTTCTAAACTTTTTATTCTTTAATCTTTTTTTTTTTTTACAGTTCAGTCTTTTTCCCCTCCCGGTCCACCCTCTGACTGTTCTATATCCCATACCTCCTCCCCCATGTCTCCAAGAGGATGTCCCCACCCCCCACCTCCACCCCACCAGACCTCCCTTGGGGCCTCGAGTCTCTTGAGGGTTAGGTGCATCTTCTCTGACTGAACCCAGACCCTGCAGCCTACTGCTGTATATGTGTTGGGGGCCTCATAACAGCTGGTGTATGCTGTGTATGCTGTCTGGTTGGTGGCTCAATATCTGAGCAATCTCAGGGGTCCAGGTTAGTTGAAACGGCTGGTCTTCCTATGGGGTCGCCCTTCTCCTCAGCTTCTTCCACCTTTTCCCTAATTCAACAACAGGGGTCGCCAGCTTCTGTCCACTGGTTGGGTATAAGCACCTATATCTGACTCTTTTCAGTTGCTTGTTGGGCCTTTCAGTCACTCTAGGATCCTGTTTGTAAGTACACCATAGTGCCAGGCCTTGGGGTCTCTCCTTGAGCTGAATCCCAATTTGGAACTGTCACAGGGCCTCCTTTCCCTCAAGCTCCATTTTTGACTCTGCAATTCTTTCAGGCAGGCACAATTCTGGGTCAGAGTTTTTGACTTTTAAAGGTTGTTTCCACGAGTGTTGTGAAAGCTGTGTACTCCGGTTTCAGCCACATATCATCACAAATATTTCAGAGTTAGTAATCACCTTTGTATAGGAGACTCCATGGATCCAGCCCTAGGTCTATTCTCTGCTGACAACAAGCTATAGCGAGAAGGGAGCAGAGGATGCTGGCTTGATTGTGTTCCTACTGGTCCAAACACTGCATCCACAAGGCTTCCCAAACTCTGCTTCCCAAAGATGTTTTTGGGCCGGGCATAATGGCTCATGCCTTTAATCCTACCATTTAAGAAGCTGAAGCAGGAGGATGGCTGAGAGTTCAAGGTCAATTTGGGCTACACATTGAGACTCTGTTTCTAGCAGCCAAAGATTCTTTGAAGCTTTCTTATAAAAATCCTGAACTCAAGCCAGCAAGATCCATCAGATCATCTATCAGGTCTACAACTGTACCATTTTTAGGCATCATATTATCATACATTTATTACACACTATATTATACATTTTCCATTAAAATCGTTGAAGTGACAAAGCAAACCTTGAGAAACAGAGCACACTCTATCTAAGGCATTTTATGGCATCTGGTGTTGTAATAAAAAAATAAAAGTTGCTTAAAGCTCTTTGTCCTGGAAAGGTGTTCTTCTTTTCTTTCTCTTCTGTGGCCAACACTGGGAATGGGTCACACCGCCTGTTGTATACCAGGCAAACACCCTACCACTGAGCCACATATGCTCAGACCTCCAGAGAGTAATTCTTACTGCATGAAAAAAGGCAAGGCTTTCTGTTACGATGGATCATGAAATACTATTACCACAGTTTTTATTTTCATCAAACTATGTTTTAGAGTTGGTCTGAAGAAATTAATGCACCTCTATGACCAATTCTGGACACAATGGTAGGGCTTTCCTTCAGGTGCACCATCTTTAACATTAGAAGCTACTAGGCTTTGACTGCTACATATGTAGGGAAAGATGCACCAACGCATCTGTAACAAACACTGCAAAGTCTTCTAGCCATGAAGAAAGGCGCTTCTTTGTTTCACTGGGAAATTTCCGTGAATCAAAAGTGTATAAGTACTCCAGCACAGCGGGGCCGTGGTGGCGCACGCCTTTAATCCCAGCACTTGGGAGGCAGAGGCAGGCGGATTTCTGAGTTCCAGGCCAGCCTGGTCTACATAGTGAGTTCCAGGACAGCCAGGGCTACACAGAGAAACCTTGTCTCAAAAAAACAAAAAAAAGCAGGCTGTCATCCCTACTGCCAGGTGCAGGTCAGAGGTTTTCAGCACAGTCATCTAGATACCAACAAGTAAGGAATTTAAAATATAAACATTTAACTCTACTCTAAGTCACACCATGATAGACTGACGAGAGCGATATGTCTGCACTAGGAGATCTAAACAGAAATTTTGCTCAGCCTGTCCATGCTTCATAGAGTCTGCATAGGGACCAGCTTTCTCACTGTAAACCCTACCTTACACAGCAATTGTATTATATAAGATTTAATATGTCAAACATCCAACATACAGCAAAAATACAGCATTTATTTACTGAATAGTCATTAGTATTATATTAGTATATTTAGAATAAAATGTTAAGAGAAAATAATTTCAAATTTCAAACTACTTTGTTCATGTTAACATTGAAGCAAACAACCCAAAATCTCCAGAGAATGGCCTTTGGCCTTATTTTTGTTGTTGTTCTGATCATTTGTTTTGCTTCTTTTTTTGTTGTAGACAGAATCTCATTATGTAACTCTGGCTTACCTAAAACTCATTATGTAGGCCAGGCTGACTTCAAATGGGCTTTTTTAACACCAAATCAATCTCAGTCTCTATCTACAACCCCTTATCTGTGTATATGTGCATGTGAGTGTGTGTGTATGTGTGTGTGTGTGTGTGACACACACACACCTGCCTGCCTGTCTGCCTGTCCTTCTATCTGTCTACCTGCAAGCTCTCACATAGCTGCTGGCTTTGGACTCACTATGTACCTAAAGATGACCAGGAACTTGTGATCTTGCTACCAACAAGTGCTGGGATTGTGTATGTGAACTTTCATGTCTGATTGATGAGATTCTGGTGACAAAACCCAAGGCTTGGTGTGTGTCAAGAAAGCAATCTACAGACTGAGGTACATCTCCAGCCCCCAAGTATCTCTTTAAATCTAGACTGTTCAACAGCGAAACATTGTGTAATTTTGTCACCCATAAAACAAAATATTACAATACCTTTACTGCCATACTGGCTTCCTACACTGTTGGTTTTGTTTTCATAGGAGGCTGAAAGTGACACTATATTTTTAAATGTACTGATCAGACATCGGAACCCATCCCTATGGCCTTCTCAGCATGAAAACTTTAGGCATGGAAAAGTGTAGTGGCAAACACAACCCATGCTTCGGTCACAGCATTCTCAGCAAAGACGAGAGGAGCTGTCAGAATTCAATGTGAATGCTACTGTCAGGTAAGGGAGGTTGCTCCTGATTTTCCTTTGTAGGAAATCCTGGTGGAATCAGAGTTGGTACCAGGAGACTAAAGAGGAGGCAAAGGAAGTTCCTACTTTCAAAACAATAGGATAGAAAAACAAAAGTTGAGCCGCATCCCACAGGACACCAATGCTTTCGCTGTCCATCCTGGACACGATCTTTGGCAGAGAGTTAAAAGAATGGGCCGTGACAACTTAGAAAAGCAAGTGTCAGTGCTGCCAGACAGTGTTGGTTCTATGGGGACAGAGCAAACCTCATTTCCTCCTTTGACAAGGCTGGCAGCTGGAGGAACTACAGTGGCCGGGATATATTCAGGATTAAGTGGGGAATCTGAGAAGGGCCCTCCTGACAACTTAAGGCTCATGATGTAACAGCATGTGCTGAATGTGTGGGTGGCATGTTAGGCTAATAAACAGGTGAGCCTGGGTGCTGTCACCATCTAGTCAGTGCTAGCCTACAGGATGTCCCAGAGGCGGGGCTTTGTCCAACATCCTTCTGCTCAATAAATGAATATTTATTACGCTGCGTATTGCCAAACGAAAACGAGTAGTGTTTCCTATTATAGGAAAGGGGAATCCATCCCTATATGCAGGCTCACACAGGAATCTTCAAAACAAGTAAGCAAAAATGTAAGGACATTTTATTCCCCTTAAATATGTATGTTTGTATTGATATTGAGTGTGGATACATTTGAGTGTCTACGTGCCATGGTGCACATGTGGAAGCCAGAGGAAGTCACTTCTCTCCTTCCACCATGTGGTGCCTGGAGATCATTGAGGCTTGACCTTGACAGTAAATGCCTTTTCCTGCTGAGCCATCTTGCTGGCCCTTTATTTCCCATTTAGAAAACAAAAACAAAAACAAAACAAGGAGCCTAGACTTGCTGCAGAGGTGACTTGTTGGATGTGACAAAGCCCCAAACCAGCAGAGCTGTTCTTTAATCCCAAGCCTCAGCTCTTTTGACTTTACATTTCAGTCAAACCATGCTATAGGAAAACTACAGATACACAGGGAACAGGGGAAAAGAAAACTCACACACACACACGCGCGCGCGCACACACACACACACACACACACACACACACAAACCTAAGAGGCATTATCTAGGAAATAACTTCAGTCACGGGCCCAATGGGCCCATAAAGGTATCATTCCGTCCATCGATGTCTTGAAACATACAACCCACTATGATTTCTGAGATGATCTCCCTGCACCAAGCTGTACTGCAGATTTAGAACAACAACAACAACAAAAAAAAAAGATCACACTCCTCGCCCTCTGCCGGTCACAGGCCATCTGTGTAAAGAGACTCACCCATCAAATGTAATAGCTAAGGTCCTTTCTCACTCCAGTGGTCCATTTTCACAGTACAGGGCTAAATGGTTTGGGAGAATGTTTGTTGAGAGTCAAACTGGCCAGGAAAAGACTGGCCAGGTAACCACTGGCCAGGAGAACAGATCTGTGGCTCCTGAAAATCAAGATTCTGAGCCTTCATTTACAAGTCCTTGAGAGTCACTGATAGACTATGGGGAAGTTGTCAGTCACTACAAATGACTAACTGCATGCTTGTTTTTCTCTCTTATTAGAGTCAGGGTAGACTGCCAAGTCACAAAAGAAGCAGAGGTGAAATATATAGTCTTGCTTGGATTCAATGTGAACATGCCCAAGCTGTCTCTGATCTGAAGAACTACACATGATGGTACTGTCCAAGGCTTCCAACTCACAGGAGCCCTTCTTTGTTTCTTGGGATGATTTGATAGAGAATGGCTCCACAATTTATATAGTTGAATCCTTGGTCCCTGGTTGGTGGACAGTGTGTGAAGACTTAGGAACGCACTGCCTTCTTGGGGAAGACATGCCACTGAGGGTGGGATGTGAGGTTTCAAAAGACTCCTACCAGTGCTGGTGTTCTCTCTCTCTCTCTCTTCACCCCGCCTCTCATAAACACACACACACACACACACACACACACACAGAGAGAGAGAGAGAGAGAGAGAGAATTCAGCTATACATTCACTTTACCACCATGAGCTCTAACCATCATAAACCATAAGCCAAATTAATAGCCTTTTTTTCATAAGTTACCTTGGTCATGGCATTTTATCACTGAACTAGAAAAATAACTGACAGCTTTCTTAATGAAGTTCTAGCATTCATCCTCTTTCCCCCCTATGCACCCTGAGCTAAACCTGGAGTCTGGTGCTACAGGAGAAAGAATCATGGAGCCCCATACATCCAGAACTTGAAAATCCCAGAAGGGATCCTTCCCTTGTTCTCATCCTAACCAGGTGCCACCAGACTGGGGTCTCTAAGATCCAAGGCAAGAGATTCTTCCTCCCAGCCAACCAAACAGAGGATAATGGAAGCCTATTAAAACAGCGAGCGAAACAGGCACAGGGTCTCCAAATAGCAAAGGAAATCCATATTTAAACATATGCTCCATTTCCTATGCCAATAATATGTAAGCTTGTGAAAGTGTGCATGCCCTCTGGCATTCAAACAGGGTAGTCTTGGTTTGACTTTTATGTCACTATTCCATCCGTCCAACTACTTCACAGCGACTGAAGTTCTCCCCTTACAAGGTCTTATCTTGTGAACTTTTGTAAAAGCCACTTTCTATGTCAGATGTCATCTTTGGCTCTTCTCATTTTAAATCACCTCCTCAGCTCTAGTGCTGACTATTCTCACTGGCTTTCTGGTTCCAGGCTTCCATAAGGGACATCAAAGGCAAAACTCATTAGGTAAACAGGCTGGCACCAAGGGCGCTGTGGGGGAGGAGCTAACTTAAATCAACACTGCCCATTTGGGGAGTCAAGGGTTTGTGGTATTTTTCCATGAGCAGCTATCTGACAGCAGCTGCTGGAACAGTTCAAACACCTCCTGCTGGTGTGGCATCTCTGCAGCCTGGGCCATGGGAACTGGAAGCGCCAGGCAAGACCTCTGCGAACAGCACCAATCCTCGGATTAATGAATCTCCAGACCTCTCTGCTGCCCAGCTTTCTTCCGTTCGATGTTCTATGAATGCTTTCTTCCGTTATTATTCCGATATTATATGAATGCATTTTAGACCTTGAGTTTATGACCTGTATTATTTTTGTTTTGTTTCTTTAATGGGGGAGGAAGCTGGGGTTTGCTAAACCAGACAGTATCACATTGCAGGCAGTAACTCAAGGGCAATGTGAGAAGGATTTTGTGGCTATGTCATCAAACAGGAAACCTCATGAGGACTCTGGGATTGGTATATTTTCTGCTGGAACCAAGAATGGGCAGGATGTAGTCACTGGAAAGGAGTGAGAGAGGGGCTATGTTGGGATTGAGAGAAATAGCTCTCACGTATTCACACCCGTAAGTCACAGCTGAACGTGGTAAAGAGCATGCGCATAAGCACTGGGTGTCAGCACACCCCTCCAAGAGTTCTCTGAGCCATGGCACCATTCTTGCTCCAGATGGCATGGAAAATAATTTATAAGTGACAAAAGTTCAGCGAGAGGATGGCAGCTGCTCAGCCCCAGCTCTCTGGCCACCCACTTGAGTAGAAGTGAGAGCTTTCAATCATCCCCTGCATCTCAGAGGGCCTTCAGACAGCATCAGAACATGTGTACAATATGTTCTCAGGAAGGAGCTGGCCAAATATGAAAGATTAGAAAATCAAGTGAAATAAAAATAGAAATACATACTGTTTTCTCCCAAATCTACAGTGCCAAGCAGGGACTGAGAACAAAGGACTTTACATTTCTTAAACCCAGCTTTTCACATCGCTTCCCTTTTTTTTTTCTAACCCCTTCCCGTATATTCACTTCTAGAGAAGTAACTACAACTATTTTAAGAATATATAATGAGTATTTGCTGGTATTCTCATCTTCTTAGTCAAATAAACTTTAATATTATAAAAGTACTTTTGCCTGATATTTGGTCAAACTGCTTCTTTGAAATATAAAGGCTCTCCCTTTTTCATTTCAATTCTGATCTTCCACATTTACTTATTTATCTATCTATCTATCTCTTTTAAGGCATCACTTTGGGCAGAGATATAGCTGAGTTGTTAGAGTGTTTGTCTTATATACACGAAGCCCTGGATTTAATCTTGGTATTACAAAAACCTAGCATAGTAGTACATACCTGCAATCCCCAAGCTCTTGGAGACAAGGGAATTAGAAGGTCAGGGTCATTCTTGGGTATATATTGGGTTAGAGGTCAGCTTGGTCTACATGAAACTCTGTCTCAAAGGAAGAAAACGATGACTCTAAAATGCACTCTCTTGAAAAATAATACCGTCCACTTCTCCTTGGGAAAAAGTAGCTCAGTTGCTGGCCAAGTCTTAGGGAACCACTTACACAGAGAAAAGTAAACAGAGATAACTATACTAACTAAAGCCATCAAACTACTTTAAAAGTACACTGGCCTATAAAACAACTGCAACCTAAACAATTTGCCAATTTTGGAAAAGCCAACTCTAAGCATGGCAACTGGAGCAGATGAGATTATAATCTAAAGACTGAAAGGTTTTCGGATAGCAAATATCACTGATGTTCATGTGCCAGACTGACTCTCTGACACCCACTTTCATTGAGGACCAGAGCTTTCCAGTTCTCATCCAACTAGGGTTGCTCTAGATGGAATGCAGAAGGATGATAAACGGGAGCCTAAGATTGCATCCCTGGAGACAAGACACCCACCCACCCACCGCTGCTTTCATCTGTTCCATAAATAGATCTCAAGGAAAGCTGTTGAGGCTCTGGGAGTTGATGGGATTATCATAGACCCAGAGTCTGCTAAAGTGCAAAAAGGCTTGCCCAGCACAAACCTGAAATCCCAGCACTATGGGGGCTAGCTAACCTAGGAAAATCATGAGTTCAAGGCCAGCCTATGCTACATGGAAAGCTCTAGATGAGCCTTGCCTAGTCTCTAACAAAACAAAATTAGAATAATATTAGAACCTACACATAAAAGGCACAACTATAAATTAGGACAGCTGTAACCAAAAAGAGATTTTTTTTAATTGTGTGTGTGTGTGTGTGTGTGTGTGTGTGTGAGAGAGAGAGAGAGAGAGAGAGAGAGAGAGAGAGAGAGCGCACTGTAGTACATTTGTTTATGGGTATCTGAGTGCTAGGATGCATCCATGCATATGTGGAAGTCAGAGGAAATTTTCTGGGAGTTGGATTGCTCAGTTGTACCTTTTGAGGCAGGTTTCTCTTCTTTAGGTCACTTTGCACACTCCAGGCTTACTGACCCACATGCTTCCAGGAGGGTCCCCTGTTCTCATCTCCCATATCGCTCTAAAACTACTGAGACTATAGAAAAGAGCCAGCATGGTCAGCCTGTTGTTGGTTCCAGGAATGTTATGGGTCAGTGGACTTGTGTAGCAACTGCTTTACCCACTGAGCTGTCGTCCCAGCCCTAGTTTAATGTTTGCTTCTGTTTTCACAAGATATTTAAAAAAAAATAAATAACCAGAAACAGTGGAAAATAAAACCACCCTCCAGATTCCCAATGTCACCAATTCCTGTTAATACCTTGATCTACATCGCTTGTAACTTTCTGAAAACCATAGCTCTATTTGTTCAGCAAAGAGAGAAGGAGAAGGAGAAGAGGGGGGAAGAAGGTGAGGAGGAGGGAGAGGGAGAAGAAGGAAAAACAGAAGGGGAAGAAAATAGGAGAGACAACTGGGCAAATAAAATAAGTTTGAAGCACCCAGATCTAGAGAATAGGTCACCTTGCATTGTGTTTCAGCACATACATCCCCTAACTTCTTATTTGTCACTACTGATAACAAATCAGCAATGCAGATAAAAAGAATGATTTTTTTTTCAAAAGGAAACATAGGCATTTGAATACGTACCTTGGAGTAGCTATAGAAATCTGGAAAGCATATAACTTATGTTAAAGATACTATGAGTGTTAATTTTAATACCAAAGAAACTGTATTCACTGTGAAGAAAAACATCCAGTTAAACAAATTATTCCAAACTTGGGACTGAATACATTCAATAATGCTTCCAGAAAACACTGAGCCATTGTTTCCATTCTCTGCCTTAAGGAACTTGGACAAACAGCCACCAGACAGGCAGCTGAACTCCCCATGGCTTTCAAGGATGATTTTCTGTAGGACCATACCCTGACTACAAAGAGACTTTACATAGCAATTCCGTAACTCAATGCCCTGGGTGTTCACTCTGTGCTAAACTAGGGTGAGCTTGTGGCTGCTGTTTACCACATTCATTTGCTGAAGATGCACTTAAGCAACAATACAGGGGTTCAGTGAGTGTATGCAACTATGTATATATACATATGTACAGATGTGCATATATATATATATATATATATGTATACACACACACACACACACACTAGTATACTATATAGTACACTAGAATATGTATATGCTATAATACAGACTCAGAAGCATAGAAAACGATAGTGGCCAACATTATTGCACATTTTCCAGAAATGATGGAGCACTTCCAGAGTGTCAGTCTTCACCTAGCCATAGAATCTGACTCCCAGTTGTGAAAAATCCATCCATAATGTTTTAAGAAAAATAAACAGATTATTAAACGCAGATCATTAAAATTAACCCAATTATCATTGTCCATTACAACTTTCTGTAGTGGGGGAAATGTTGTATATCTTAACTTTTCCACCTGGCTGTCCCAAGCATGTGGCTTTCTAGACACTGAAATGGGATGCTGATAATTGATGGTCTGAACTTTTACTCTCTTGCTGATGCATTTCATTTCAGACTTAAACAGTAATACGACATTGGTACTACCATACTGGACAAAAGAGCCCTAAAAATTGAAATCAGAAAAAAATTTTAAAATCATCATTCATGCCGAGGGTATAGATCAGAGCATTTGCATAGCATCTATAAGGATCCTAGATTTGATCCACAGCATTATCCCAAATCACCAGTGAACTCTAACAGGTCGAAATCATTTTAAAATCAAAGGTGTAACAATAAATTAGGACTTAAAATTAAAAAACAGACCAAACATACAGTGGACTCTAAACATCAGAGGTGCAGATACCATGGTATTATGTTGGCATATGAAATGTCCCATGGGCTCACTTCTCGACACTTCCTCCAGCCTATCTAGAGGAAGAGAGTCATAGCCACATCCAGTTCTAGCCTGCATTTCCTGTCTCCTGATCAACCAAAATTCAAACAACAGCATTGCATTCCTGCCATCCCATCAGCAAGCCACCACCAGCTCCTTTGTGCCTTCTCAGCATGAGGACTGTCCCCTCTCAAACTGTGAGTTCAAATAAATCCGACCTCCCCAAAGCTGCTTCATTCAGGTTCCTAACAGTGGCAAGAAATGACCCAATGCACACTATAAAAAGTGACAAGGGACATTAACCTAAAGATATTTCATTTTCCATAAGTTGAAGTGTTCTAAGGGTGACATTAGGATCTAAAAACAGTGAAGGAAGAAAATGTTTAAAAGTAGGAATTGGGCTGCTCTGTGGGTGTTAAGGGAGAAAAAATACAATTGACAAACTCTTCATTTCTCTTCCTTGGGGCCTTGATTTTTAAGAATGAGACAGTAGGAAGCACCTCCGTCTAGCGCGTTACAATTTGCATTCTTGTACCTTGATAGACATAACAGTGAGATGATTCTGTCAGGTGTAAACACTGTTTTCACACATCCTACCAATGTGTGCCTTCGTTATTATTCAACGTTTAATTAAGTCACAACACCAGAAAACATCTGGTAGTAAACTTCAGCACATGCACAGTACAGCATGAATGACAGAGGGCTGGAGCCCATGAGTGACAGCAAGGGTGCTTGTGATGTGAGTGGAAACAGCTAAGGACTGGGGGAGGAACAGGCACACCTGGGCGGAGCGCTACAGCTCTCCTCTTTTGACCAGGAGAAAGAAGGTCAAGTCTTGCTAAGTCTTAAGCAGGGCCAATCAAACTGACTGGGCACTAAATCAATCACAGATGCAGTATTCTGCATTCAGAAAGCAAACAATACATTGGCCCTTTCCTGCCTCTGCTGCCATAGGGATGTCTTTAATAATAACATATAATAGAAGTTTGAAACAATCGCCACCACACTGTTACATCATGTGACTCTGTCCAGACAGGCCCTATCCTATAATCAAGCCACTCTGTAAAAAACGTCATTATCACAGAACAAGAGGGAGGTTTTGATCAGTCTGATGCATTCAGGGACACAAGAGCATGGCTGTCGGGAACAATCACCATAGAAGTCGCTCTCATCCCTAGAAACAGGCTGTTTCTATCTCCTTACACATTGTCAGACACCAGCTTTTTGCAAAGAGAGATTAATGAAACAAGAAGTGCACTTAAGTAGTAAGTTCTTTAAAACAAATAAACAAAAGCAACAATAACACAACAATAACGAAGGACACAACCATCTACAATGGCCTTGGGGAAAATCTACTCTAATCCCTACTTTTTGTTCTTTGAAACCTCAGTGCTCAGAGCACAACACTGACTGCTCTAAATTTCTTAGAACTCTATTCCAAGACTCTTCCTGTCTTAGGACATAGCATCAAAAAATGGATATCAATATTTACTCAGCACTCAGGAATTCAGTGACTCTCTTGCTTGCAGAATATGGTACTGAATGAAATAATAAAACTATAGCAAATTATGATGTCTGCTCAAAAATGCATAGCAAGCATAGTCTCTTATTACTATATTTAGATTCTGGTTCTATTCAAGATTCAAGTGGTCCAGGTCAGTAATTTGAATTCATTAAAAAAAAATGGAAACCTTTATGAAAAGTGAACACATGTGTAGATACAGACAGAAAGAGGCACAGAGAGAGGATATATACTCTGTAGGATTAAAAATTAATTTAAGTATTGAGGTTTTATTACTCTAGCTTCTCAGCAGATTACTCAGAGATTATATTCACTTCCCTGTCCTCTTAGACTCAGTAGAAATCTAACACTTCATTTGACCTGGCCTAAAGCCAGTATTCCTCCCATAGGCTGATTCAAAAATAAAATAATAAAAAAGCACAGAAGACAAGCTGCCCAAACTCAACAACTTACACCCATATAAATCTGACTAATAAATTATGTAGAAAACCACTGGCTAAAACACATTTCCCATATTATCAATTTTAGTTTCTATTTTTCAATGCTTCCAATCACCTGGGCCAATTGAATTGTCTGGCCCTTCATCTCAGTAGGAAAAATTAAAATAATGGTACTGTGCTCTGGCACTGTACACGTCTCTAAGCCTGGACTCCTCTCGCCTCTTTGGTAGGAGGTTCCCAAGTGTTCAGGTTATGGCAGCAAGCTTGTTCTCCTTTGCTGAGATCTTTCCCTGAACTTCAGATGTTATGGGTCACGATGAATGTCAGCCCAATGACTCGTCTCATCATCAGGCTATAACTACTGTTATAGTCTATAGTTGCTATAACTGGAAGCTAAATGCAGTAAGTTTCTATTTATCTTGGTTAAGGAAGTGTTTTATGTCAAAAAGTTTGTGATTGGCAAAATTTGGTGAGATGCCAGAAGCAAACTATCCCCGAAACAATATGAAATTAATACTCATAAAACTGGGCAGTAGCATCATATCAACTATAATGGACAACACAATAAATTTACAATGTTTCTAGTTGTCTCTGTGGTTGCTTGGGTTGAATTCCACCTATTCAGTTTAGGCAGTCCTTATACCCCAGCCTACCAGGAGGCTGCTGTCATTGGCTTACCAAACAAATGGACTTGCAGTCAAGCCTGAAAACCTAAGTTGATCCTCAAAACTCATGTGGTAGAAGAAGAAAACAGACTGCTAAAACATGAACACACACACACATACACACACACACACACACACACACACACACACAGTGAATAAATGAATACAGAATTACATATGTCTGTTATTTCACCTGATTTAATATTTTGTTTTGAAAAACATGAAAACAAAATTTCTTTCTTTATGGTACTCTCAAAATTCGTGGGTTGGAAGAACATAATCTCCTAGAGATGAGTAATAACAGAAGAAAGAAAGACAAACAGCAAGTGAGGATCATGGCATAAAATAAAGACTCAAGAAAAAAGGATGGTATGTTCTAAGAGCAACAGTGAAGGAACCTCTCCCTTGAGAAACTATAAACTAGGGAAGGCAGTGGGCTCAGCCTAGCTCTGCATGGAGAAGTTGAGAACACGTTCACAGTAGAGTCACAGTTGTCATGAAAGAATGGAAGTCAGTAGATGCACACTTTTCCATAGAAGAGGATTTATTTGGGAATCATGGCTGGTAACAGAACACTGTACATCTGAGACAGACCTAAAACACTACGTTAAGAAATACTCAGCTCATTTGACAGAGGCTGAGGCAGCACTGAGAGCTTTCTCAGCAGTATGGTGACATAGACAGATGCAGACAGAGTAGTGACTTCAATAGAGGGCAGCCCAAAAGTAAAGTGGAAGGAGAGCTCCCAGAAATATGGAAGTCAGCCTGGACTGCAGCATGGGTAGTGTGTTGTTTGCACTGTGTTTGAGTACACTGGATTTGAAATGGGAAACAAACGCAAATAGTACTCCATTCACAGAGTGGGAAAACTGGTAAAGTGATGGAGTAGGTCTTCCACTGCTCCTTGGCTGGGTGAGGAGGCATGGCTGGCCACAGAGGCAGACTGGAGAGACACGGGGCCAGGAACAGGCATGGCCTTTAGCAAAACTGAGTGCACACATAAAGCAAGACTGATAAATATGATAAACATGAACTTGGGCCATGACCATGAACAGTGAAGGCTGAGGCACAAACAGGAAGTAGGATTCTGGCTGAAGAAAAGTAAGACAAGAATAGAATGAGCATTTGAAAAGTAATGAAGACAGTTCTTCCTGACTGAACAAAAGAAAACTCTGCTGTGTGGAGCTGCTAACGGCTTCTCTGGGGCATGAAGGAGGCCATGCTAGAACAGTGGTAACTGGTATTAGTTACTCTTCTGACTGTGACCAAATACCTAACAAAACAACTCAAGGAAAGGAGGATTTAATTTTGGCTCACAGTATGCAGCCATATATTCCATCACAGAAGTGGGAGGCATGGTGGCTGGGGCTCCATCTGTAGTGCTAGAAGCCCACAGCAGAGCTTGTTACATCTCTGTGGATCATGAGCACGGACAGGATAGGAAGTAGGGTCAGTCTATAAACCTGAAATTCTATAAACTCTCCCTAGCAACCCATTTCCTCTACCATGAGACAGGACTCCTAGGGGTTCCACAACATGCCAAAACAGCGCCACCTACTGGTGAGCAAGTGTTCAAACACAGAAGCCTATGTGGCACACTTCACACTGAAATCATACCAGTATTTACCTTCCTCTTAATTAAACCTTCATCATTACAAGATTACTCTCCCGGTTTCCTACTGTGACTGTTATAGATACTGAATAAGCCAAGGACTCACTGTCTGTGGAGATGAATGCTGAGTTCCAATACTGAAGCCTCAGCAAGCTCTTTCATTTATCTTAGACTGTAGCAGCAAAGACAGTAGGCATAATCATTGAACATAGAGAGCTTACATTCTAGTGCAGCCCATGGGGAAAATAGGTAAAGTCAGAGAAATAGAGGAGTGAGCAGGACAAAAATATACAGAATATACAGAATGCTGAATCATGGGTGCAAGAGTGTGCAGACTATATTCGGTTATGTAACTAGGGAATGTAAAATCTGGGATGAAATTTTTTAAAAGAAAGTTTCCAGGATCAATTACATGAAGGAGATGGCCAAGTTTCTGGAAAAAAAAATAATAAGGGAATTGACATTCAGCACACACGAGAGAGTATGATTTAAGTACCCTTTGCGGACCAGAGGCTATATTATATTGACCTCACACATTAGCTTTCCCCTTAACTCTCAGAGGAATTTTCCCAAGTTCTTTGATTCTGCCTAAACTTGATGAATAAAGACAAAGCAGGTCCGTAGAAATTAAATGTAAATGGTTAACTTGATACAATGGAGGCTTTGGAAGGTGGCCCTCTGGGCATGCGTATGGGGGATTATCTTGATTGCCATTAATGGATATGGGAAGACCCTTCCACTAGGCACAGACCATTCCCTAGGTAGGAGATCCCAAAATATGTAAGTGCAGAAAGGAAATAAAGCAGCACGGCATGCATTGTTCTGTTCTAAATACAGATTGCTTCAAGCTCCTGAGGCCCCAACTTTCCACCATGATGGACTGTACTTTGAAATCGAAGCCAAAATAAACCCTCTGTCGTTTAAGTTCTTTGTCAACATATTTTATCACAGTAACGAGAAATAAAATTAGATATCACCCAAGGTAGACAGATGACAAATGATCATATTTAACCCCAGAATCCAGGTATGCTTTGGATAGGAGTGTGGAAGGATAACAGTAAACTAGGGGCTACTGTACCAACTAATGAGGCCTGCATTGTGAGATAGTGGTAGGTGATACGTGCCTGCAACCCAAGTACTCCAGAAGTAGAGGCAGAAGAATGGGAAGCTCAAGATCATCTTTGGCTAGAGAGGGAATTCAAGGCTATGTGAAGCTTCCCCTCAAAAATCAAACCTAGTGTCAGGAGTAGAAGAAGAGGACAATGTAAGAAACCCATACAGACTAGCAAACCACATTTGAGGCTTAGACTTTGGGAGAACTTAGCCTCTAAACCCATAAATGTACAACTAAAAGGTCAAAAATCCAAAGATGGTCTGGCTTTGAAACTCAGATGAGACAGTACATGGAACATCTGGGTAAAGAAACTCTAGCAGGTAAGTAAAAATATAAACCTAAAAAATTAAAAAAAGAGAGAGAAGATGCTTGAGCCTTATGATGATAAGAAGGACTAGCTTGGCTTTGTCAGCTGGAAATCCTTTCTGTGCCATCTGAGAAGAAAGTGTGATGTCCTTGTTGGCTATTGGTGCAGACCACTATATTTTTGACAGTCAGGAAATACTTCCACTGCAATTACAAAAAGCATAGAATTGCAGGCACACACATGCAGACACATACACAGAGAGAGAAAGAGAAAGAGACAGACAGACAGAGAGACAGAGAGAGAGAGAGAGAGAGAGAGAGAGAGAGAGAGATACATTTTTAAAAATCTAGTTATAACTTAATAGCCCTCTACACAGACATACTCTAAATGACAAGTGAAATGCCATGTTATTTAGATTCATATGCACAGTGTTAAAATGCTGTGAAATCATGTAGGCTTTGACTGTCTGATGTTATTCAATTGATGTCATTAAAACAGAAGAATTAGTCTCATAATTATTCCCTATGGGTTTGACAGTCTGCCTAAAAAAAGAAAAGAGTACTCATCTCTGTCCCAAATTACCTTATCTGGGGGGAAATTAGGTGGGTTAAAGACAGCAAAACCAATGTTTCAAGAAGCCCTATGGAAAGAAAAAGAAATGTGTATCAGAAAGGAAGAACCACCCCCGGTGACTCAGAGCTGCCTCCTGTCAGGCTCTGGAGGCTGGGAGACTCCACTGCAAAGATCAGGCAAGGACAAACAGACCCTTTGGGTCTGGGTGGGCTAGTCATGCTCCGCATTCAGAAACTTCATCAGTGTGCTCATGTGTATGTGTAAACTCCCTGTGTATATACTTGAAAGTCTCCAACAAGCACAGGTTAACTGTAGAGCTGTAACTACTCAAAACGACTCCCAATTCTGGCTCAAGTGCTAGGAAGATGGCCCAATCAATCAAGTGCTTGCTTCAATGTGTAAGGACCCAACCCCTCCAGACATGGGTGGCCAAGCTCCACCCTACAAAGTAAAAACCCCAAGGCCAGATCACAAACGCCACCAATCCCTGAGCTCACTCCCAAATCAGGCCACAAAATCCCACCAATCCCAGAACACCCAGAAAAGGTCCACCTGGAAAACTCGGTGCCCAAGAAACCATATACATTCCCTGCCTCCCACCAAGTTCTTTGCTGCTTCTCTCCTGAGCAGAGGTTACCACCCTTCTGTGTTTTTTGCAGTGAATCTCATATGTGAGGTTTGTGCACTATGATTCTTTGGTAGTCTTTGGCTTCCAACTGCCAGGATACCTGTCCCTCTGAGCTGCAACACACCTAAGATTGGATCTCCATCACCCATAGAACAAGTCTGTTGTGGCGGGCCTCCTGCCTATAATACCAGGGCACAGGATTCAAAGACAGTGGGATCTTAGATCATGCTGGCCAGACACTCTGGCTTAATTAGCAGACTCCCATTCACTTAGAAACTTTGTTTCAAAAGAAATAAGGTGCTGTGCAGAAAAGGAGACACCAAGTGTTGAACTCTGGCTTCAACATACCCATGTACATACAAATGAATGTCATACAGACACAGACACAGACACACACACACACACACACACACACACACACACACACACATACCAATAAGTCACTGATAGGAATCCTTTTCCTATCTAGTTATGACTTTGGCAGGTCTGTGTGATCCTCAGAGGAGAGAATCCAATTTCACAGGAATCTAAAGCAAACCTTACTATTAATTACTAGACTTAAGGCCACACATTAAAGGCCAAGCAATTACAGAGAAATAGATATAGGGTATAGCTTGTTAGCAAAAGCCATTGATTGAGAATACAAAACCAGATTTCAACTCAAGACTCTCTTACAGTCTAACTGAATTTTAAGTGAGTCATTTTACCTACCTCATGATAATTAATGATCTTATGTATGACATGTTAAGGCATCTGACATTATCCTTAAGATATTTCTTAGAAGAAATTATACTCTACTCAAGGATATTTTTTCCATGAGAAATGCTAAATTCTCAATTTCTATAGCTATTTTAGAATCATTTTATGGATTACAGGTATTATTCATCTATGTGATATTAGCTCCACATCTTTAGAACAAATTTTGTGTGAGTTGATATTTTTGTTCCTGTAACAAAATGCCTGAAATGATCAACTTATAAAGAGAAAAGGGTGTTTTTTGTTTGTTTTGTTTTGTATGTGTGTATGTTGGTTTTTTTTTGTCTGTGTAGTTTTGGTGGTTCTAGTACCATGATAGGGTGTGTCTGTTACTATGGACTTATGGCAAAGAAACATGTCACAGTAGAGGTGTGTGGCAGAGCAAAGCTGAAAACAGCACAAACCTGAAAGAGAAGAAGGACAAAGGGCTCATCAGAGAAACAAAAGTAGCCACGGCACTTAGAAGAGGACCTCCTATGGAAAATGAACCGTGGTCCTAGCTACCATGGACTTCTTATTTAACAGAACAAAGTGAAATACCAATGGACAGAATTGCATCCAAATGGAAAAGTTCTCTTCAATAAACAGTATAGTTGGGGCTAGAGAGATGGCTCTGTTGGTGAAGGAACTTGCCACCCAAGTTTGGGGACTTGAGTTCCAATCTCCAGGATTTGCATAAAAACAGTTCACTCTTAAAGCCCAGCACTGCTCAAGGAGAGACAGGAGGCACTGACAGGAAAATCCACAGCTAGCCAGGCATTCACAGTTAGTTTCAAAGAAGGAATCACACCCAAGGTTAACCTCTGACCTCCTCCTGCAAGCGTTGGTGCACGCGCGCATACACACACACACACACACACACACACACACACACACACACACACATATGTACACACATATAGTTATCAACGTTCACAGAGAAGAACCGGAAGAAGATACGCCTGCCATAGGGAAGAGTCTTGCAAGGCCTCCCTAAGTATACTAAAGATACCAATGTATAAATAGGAAAAAAATATAAAAACACTTTCAGTAGAAAACTTTTAAATAAATATGAAGGGAAGTTTATAAAAGAAATAATCTTCAAAGAAAAAATACAAAGACATAATCACTCAATAATAATCAAAGCAAATTAAAACAAATACATTCACCTTAGAAAGAGGGGAAAGTAGGAAGTTTTATGCCCTGGGCTGGTGGGGAAAGTGGGTATTTAACACTCAGGGTAGAATGGTCTGAATTGATGAGAAGGAGTCTAAGAGAACTTTACAAAATCACCCAGAGAACATGCACCCATCTGTCTGTGTACCCTAAGATACAGTAAATGCATTAATTTAGATCCAAAATACCCGCTCCTTGGTGCTCTCCAATAAGGGATGTGTCTAAAATTTCTTGTAGCAGTCATATGTTCAGGAAGCTGACACAGAGAAAATGTGACTCTCGACCCTGGGGGAGCATATGAATAAAATGTAGACTACATTATGAGCAGTTGAATGAAATGAACTTGATGTATACACAATAAAGAGCAACTGAAAATATAATGCCCAGGGGAAGAGATACAAAGAAAGAAATGGGATCCATAACTCATATAAATTAAAAATGCAATTACAACAAAGTAACAATATGTTTTATACTACGCACAGTGACAAGCATGGACACGTTGGGTGAGGCCTGAACAGAATGGCAGGGGTCATGTACATACCAACAAGGACTCAGGCAAAAGCAAGCAGAGCCCCAGGAAAGTATAGGTAGACGGGTGTATATGCACATGGAGTCACCAAACACAATTTTTGTAAGGCAACACACTCTAATCATACCTAAGGCACCCTGCTTCTATGTTCTTCTCTTCTTGTTTTCTATTTTATTTTTAGTGTTGATCTCTGGCAACTACAATGATTGCAGGGTACAACTTTCCACCTTAAATCCCTGAGGCTTAGAGGTTTATAGCGAGTCCTTGGACCAGTTGTGAATATCACCCATTCACTGAGAGCTCAGGGTCAGAAACAGGAGATCAAGAGCCAACAGCTAGCAGACCACAGCAAATGCCTTTCCTTGGTTTCCTTTTCCAAAGTGTCAAATCCAGGAGCAGGCGGAGGGAGGGGCATAAGGAGCTGCTCTGGGCACTGACTACACTTCCGGTGAGTGAACTTTTCACCCCAACTATAGTCTTGACTTGTCTGACTGAGGCCAAAATGAAAGCAGGAAATGAGGTTCCATGCGCAAATGCATGCAGGCATATTCTGACACAGAGGAATGTCTTAAAGAACTTAAACACAGCAAGTTAGTTTCTCATAAAAATAGGAAGCTAGAAAATAGGAAAGGATGTGTGTGAAAAAGATACAGGCTGATTTCAATAGATTAGCAAGCTGAGAGGGCAAGAGGTGAGGGTGGACAGTGGAGCGAGACAGCATGGTCCTCACTAGTTTTTATTCAATACACACACACACACACACACACACACACACACACACACAAAACCAAAGCACACTAGAATTTCCATCCTCAAAAAAAAAAAAAAACTAAATACTGTCTCATGAGATGAGAGCAGCTTTAGTCCTCTAGCAAAGCATAGTTATTGAACCTTTTGAGAAGGTGTTTAGCTTGGCTAAGACACAGCTTTCTCAGAATTAAACACTCTCTGGGTTAAAGGACAGATGGCAAAAAACTCTCTCCACCTTTTTTAATATGCCCAAAAAGAAAGGTGAGGAGGAGTGGTGTTCGAGTCACACTTCATGGTTCTAGCTCTCTGTACTCACCGAGGGTACAGCGACCAGGCAGGATTGTACCAGCACAACATAGTGGTGGAAGTTTGGATCTTGAAAATCCTCCAGAGGCCTATGTATGAGGTCAATTGCCCCTGGAACAAAATGAGATGGGGTGGAACCTTTAAAAGGTGGGGCCGACAGGAGGAAGTTAGTCCACTGGAAGGCTGTCCTTCAAGGGGACACTGGGACCCCCAGCCACTCACCCATCTTATCTTTCTTAGCTTCCCAGCCATCATGAGGTGAAAAGGTATCTTCTATCACACTCTACACCATGATACATTTTGCTGTTATAGGCTCAAGCAACAGTGAAGTGTCCATGAAATGAGACCTTATAAGCCAAAGTTTCACAAAAGTGAAACTGCAACCCAAGAAAAGTCTTTCTTCCTTATAGGGTGATTGTTTCAGACATGTTGTCATAGCAATGGAAAGATGACCAATCCATGTCCTTGTAAACTAGAGAAAGAATTTTGTGTAGAAATCTTTAACGGCCAATGGCATGAGTCTAGGTTTGCAGTAGGCATCTGCCAGGATGATAATTAATACTACACTTATAAAATGAGACTGTTAACTATTTAAAACAGGGTTATCATATGGCTTAGCAGGCAAAGGTAATTAATGCCAAGTCTTATAACCTGACTTTGATTCCGGGATCCACATGGTAGAAGGAGAGAAGCAACTCCTGAAAACAAGCGCATGTGCACGCACACACAACCAAATAGATAAACAAGTGAAATAATACAAGGAGAGGTGAATTAACTTAAAACTAAAGCATAGTATATCCCACAGAATCCATATGATACAAGGCACCTAGAAGAGAAATCAAATGTACAAAGGGGAGAGCAATGGCAGTCGGGAAAAGGTGGAGAAGAGGTGCCTGCTCCAGGATAATGGAGGCAGGCAGATGTATTCACAGCACTGTTTTCAAACGGCTGCTTGTTACTGGATGAGAGGTGAACACACACTACATAGTATTTGATTAAGATTCCAATGAAATCCATGAGAGGATAAAGCATGCCTAAAGCAACCATTTCCTGAAAAGGCTCTTTTCTTGTGACTTCACAAGATTATAGTATTCCTTTCACAGATAAAGGACTGGTCCTCCACAGATGCTCAGTGAGGTCCACAGGAGGACATGGGGGCAGAGCTGCCATTCACCCAAAGGCTATATGACTTCATAGTGTCTTCCAGTGAGCATCTTCCACTCCCAAAAAGCACACTCAATTGAGAACAAGTTAAGAAGAACCACATGCCCATAATCCCAGCACTTAGGAGGTAGAGATGTAACAACAGAAAATTCAAAGTCAGCTCTGCTGCATAGCAAGTTGGAGCTGAGCACTGTCTACATGAGATGGTGTCTCAAAATTAAAACAAACAAACCACTAGGAAGGAAAGTGATAGAGGCCATTCCAGCAAGTACAAAGCCCTGGCCTCAAGCTCCAGCATCATTTCCTTTACTGTATCCAAGCAAGGTAACTTGGACTTGTAATTACCATTCAAGAGCTATCAGTAAAAGGATCTCAAAGTTAAGAGAACCTTGGGCTATAGAATCAATCAATCAATAAAACAAAATATAAATTTAAAAAAATGGCCAAGGAAGGCTTCAGAAGTATAAACTAATGATATCAGCATCCTGCCTTTGATTACTGTACTGAGGATATCATAGAAAATGTTTGTTGCAAGTGGACATTCATGTCTACAATCCCAGAATTTGCGAGTCAGAGTTAAGAGGACTGCTGTAAGTCCAAAGTCATTCTGTTCTATACAGTAAGTGCCATGCCACCCTAAGCAGCACAGTGGGAGCACCTCAAACAACAAACAGAGGAAAAGACAGTTTGGGGGAAAGCCGGGGGAGTGAGGGGGTAGGGTACATGGGGAATCTTTATATCAACTTAAAACCTGTATTGATTTAAAAGTGGATTTTTTTTCTTTTAAATGATAGGAATAGACTTTTAGGAAGGTTGTATGGTACCTTTTTTCTTTGGACAGGCATGTGCATGTCTGAGAGAGAGAGAGAGAAAGAGAAAGAGAGAGAAAGAGAGAGAGAGAGAAAGAGAGAGAGAGAAAGAGAGAGAGAATGCATGTATATACGCACATGCATGTATATATATCATAAAAATAATTCTGTTACTTGTATAAACTAAATACCACAAGTAAAATAATACTGGTTCCTTGCTATTCTCACCCAATTTCAATAGACTTTTATCAAGTATATAGTATCACAGGGTATTATACTATATCTTCTATATAAAGTTACATATTGAAATTTTCTTCCTATTTTATTACCATATTTATATATATAACCAAAAAATATATAGCTGTCAGTTTTATCTTAGCTCAAGATGAATAGAATAAAATACATAGCTGATTTGAATGAATATTTCATAAGAACATTCATATTTACTGTAAGGTTATTGAGCTATTTTTTTCCAAGTATTGAAAGAGAACAATTTTCAAACTACTACCCATTTGTTCAATGCCACGTGCCATCAAATGTATTGATATGAAAACTCTAGAAACAGAAAAATGATGTATCTATTTTATCTATGAAGAAAGATAGACTCTTAAGGACTAATTTTCCCAAATGACACAACTCAGCCCCACTTTTCCACTGTGTTGAGAGCACCCACAGCCTCACTTACTACTCAAACCAGAACAGAAACATAGCCATTCTAAGCAGCTTTGCACATTATTTTTTTTTTAAGTACTCATTCCTGGCTCCTATTTAAGGCTAATGTTTGTTACCAAAGCTGAAGAAAAATCTTAAGAGGAATGAGGGAAATGTGAGCGGAATTCCAGGCAGCCATACAGGCGTGCTCAAGTGTGAAACAGGAGAAGAACATCTGCCAAGTTCATCTTGGCCCCACCCGGTACTCTCTCACTGATCTGGGTCCAACTTCCATTTGTTTCTCTCCATCTTTCCCTCCCCTACTTCCTCTCTGTTCTAGGAGCATGTAAAACCAGAAGAAAGAGACTGGAGACACTTCAGAGAAGAGAAGGGGAAACACCACAGAGTAAGGGGAGGGCTCGCTCATCTAATCATAGCTTCATTCCATGTAGGAAAAAATTGAAAGACAAACCTTTAGAGGAGGAAAAATAACAGGGAGAAAAGTATTTGAATGCTGATGCTAAAATCAAATATTTTGGGGAAGAATCACTCAAAAGAACTAATTTAAATATGTCATTGAATCCATATTTATACACATTATAATTTAATATGAGTCAACTCTGAAGTTGGATGTACTTTCTAATTCAGTGTTATATTTAAGGTCTCTAGCTGTGTTTGATTCAGCAGCATCCAGCTTTGTTCTGCAGTACCAGTCCCCATCTCTTCAGCTGTGATGCTAACCAATTGTCTCCTACGTCTTTAACAAAACTGTCCTCACTCAGCAGCAGTTCCCAAATCCACAGACTTTATTCAAGTCACTGACCTTGACTCCATACCATATCTAAAAACTTTTGAGTCTAGTGTACGTAAATGGCCTTATTTTTAGAAAAGGAACAGAGAGTTCTCAATCTGCCTTGCTTTAAAAAGTCAAGTGGGATAGCCTGGGTGTTCATGATTAGATGTATACATAAAGAGAACGTATTATATATATACAAAGGAGTTTCATTCAGTCAGAATCATATGTTGTTTTCAGGAAAAAAAAAAAATCGGTGGAATTAAAAGATCATGATTTAAAAGACATTAAGCCAAACCTGGAAAGTCAAATACTACATGCTTCTCTTGTGTGGATCTGGAGTTTCTCACTCATACACCATACACACACGCGCGCGCGCACACACACACACACACACACACACACACACACACACACGTGACATGGAACTAAAAAGGTGACTTAATTGGGGAAGAGAGGGAAAAGGATAAGATGCAGGAGAAAGTTAAAGCAATGTCAGTGAGGACATGAATATGATCAGAGCATGTGATAGAATCCATCGAAATCATCGGTATGAACCCCTTCGCTTTGCACAACTCTCTACACTCATGAAAATATTAAAGTAGTGGTGGTTACTGTATTTTTCTTTTTACAGGCTGTTTAAAAAAAGTGGGGGGGGGGGTCTGGTGAACTTAGAAATAGTACTATCTTAACACAGCAATAGAGAGAATACCTTGTCCTAGAAGTCAAATACACAGGCTAAACAATCTGTGTCCACCCCTAACGGAAAGTATCAGCAGAAAAATATGCATTGGTCTGAAGAATCCTGTCATTTGGCTGCCCCAGGACTCAAGTGAAAACGGAGGCTCTGAAAGCCGGACCTGTAAGCTCCCCTAACCTCTAAAGGGGGAAGAAAGAATGGGACCAAAATAACTGTGTGAGGCATTGTGTTAATGTGGGAGATGCCACAGGAAATATTTTAGTACCCTCTTCAACAGATTCACACCCTGATAGAGAAGATAAAGTTAACAGACAATTTATAATTCAGTGCTATGAGAGACATCTCAAGGATAAGCTCACTGAGTAAAGGAAGCATATGGGAGAGGGAGAGTCAGGGTGCTCAGTAGAGCTCCCTAGAGGAAGTGACCCCACCCTCAAGACACACATGCTCTGTATCCACTAGGGTGGCCAAAACAACGACAGGCAACCACATGTGCTGGGCAGGCAGAGACAAAGTTGATCCCCCATACATCAACAGTGGGAAAATAAGCTGGTAAGACCTTAGAGTGAAGGTTTTACATGGCTGGGAAGATAGGCCTATCAATAAAGTACTTGCTTTTACAAATAAGAGGACCTGAATTTAATCCTCAGAATGCATGTAGAAAGCTGGGGACTGTGGCATATGTTTAAAATCCCAGCTCTACGAAAGAGGAACAAGCAGATGCCCATGGCTCCTGGGCCAGCCAGTTTAGCCTAACACAGTGGTTCTCAACCTGCGTATCCTGACTTGTTTGGCAAACCTCCAACAATATTTACACTTCAATTCATAATGGTAGCAAAAATTACAGCTATGAAGTAGCAACAAACGTAATTTTCTGGTTGAGGAGCTGTATGAAAGGGTTGCAGCATTTGGAAGGTTGAGAGCCACTGAAAGAGACTGTCTCAAAAACAAGGTTGATAGCACCTGAGAAAGATGCTGAAGTATGACCTGCACACAAGCAACCACACCCACATACAATGAAGAAAATGGTTTGACAGCACCTCAAGCTATTTAGCACAGAATTACCCTATTACCCAGCGACTTGACACTTAGGTACACACAAACATGCACAAGAATGCAGTATATTCAGAATGATTTAAAAGGAGGGGCATTTCAAGTACTCCTCAGTTGATAAACGGAACCCCCCCAGAAATCCAAAAGAAACCAGTGTCACACTCCAAAACAGATCACCCACTCAGTAAGGAAGGAAGTACCCACAGTGCTGCAACAGACAGAGAGGAACAAGCTTGGAAAGCCACACACTGTTTAACACCAGACACAAAGGTCACAAATCATGTGACTCCTGCTTCTATGAAATGTCTAAAAGAGAGAAAATCTAGACGAATGATTTAGCTATTGGAAGAAGATGGGTTCCAAGAGTAAGCATTAGCAGATACATCGTTTCACTTTGAGGCGATGGGAAATGTGCTAATGATCTACACAGAACCTTTGTAAATATTCTGAGACTTGCTGAACTCCAAGCTTTAAAATCATGAGGAATGCGAGTTTAGCTCAGTGGTAGAGTACTTGTCAAGCAGGAACAGGACCCTGGGTTCAATCTCAAGCACTGTTCAAGAGAGGTAAAATTATAAGGTGTATGAATTTTCTCTTATTTCAAAATCATCAAAGGGAGAAGTGCTTATCAGGCAAAAAACATAATTAACAGGAAAGGAAGAAAGAAAACTACCCAGGCTGGTGAATAGCAAAAAGAAAGGGAAGGGTTGGCAAGGTGACTTAGCAGGTAAAGGCACTTGGTCACAAGCCAGAGGATCTCAGTCTGATCTCCAGGGCCCACACAGCAGAAGACAACAACAGGATCCTTCAGGTTTTCTTCTGACATCCACACGCACACAGTGACACATGTACATACACACATACACACACACACATATGTGCATACATGCATACATACATATATACATACAAATATATATATACAAACAGACATGTATACATAATTATGATGATTTTATTTTAAAGATGTATTTATTTATTATACGTAAGTACATTGTAGCTGTCTTTAGACACTCCAGAAGAGGGAGTCAGGTCTCGTTATGGATGGTTGTGAGACACCATGTGGTTGCTGGAAATTGAACTCAGGATCTTTGGAAGAGCAGTCGGTGCTCTTAACCACTGAGCCATCTGTCCAGCCCGATGATTTTATTTTGAAAAGCAAAAGAGGAAAGGGGTTGGGGAGCCAAAGCATGAGATCTGAGATGTAGCTAGCTTGCCACTGGTGACAAAGACCATGTAGGAGTGCATGGGTGGAGAGGGTAGGGGAGGGAGCCAGCTACAGCTGCTGTTCTGGATGGCCAAGTGAGCTGACAAGGAACAGTAGACAGCCTGAGCTGAATGCAGGACGTCAGGAACAATCCCAGTGAAGAAAAGGCGAGAGGAAAAGTAGGAAATAAAACATATTTGGAAATTCCTCACTTCCATCTTTTACAAAAATATTTTCCACGTCAAACAGTAGAGAACAATTTACTTGGGCAGTCTGAGAAGTGACCCCCACCCATCCAGTCCCTTGGATCCCTGAATTCTTAGGGTGTGAGCAAATCTACATTCACTTCCTGTTGCTTTTTAAAGCAATGTTTACATTTTCCAGTGTTTCCTTATAGCTAATCAGCTTCTTCAGTCCTGCAGTGGGGTACCTCTTAGTTTCTTTTCCTTCCATTTTAAAATATTGCAAACACTGTTAACATCGTAAGTGGATATGAAGACACTTATGAGAATTGCAGCAATATTTACGATAAATAGTTCCCTACATTCATTGTAACATATAAATTTCTCCCTCTTTCTTTAAATTTATATTTTATAATGATTTTCATCAACATCAAGAAAGCAAATTTCTCGGCTAGGGGTGGTAGCTCAGTTGTAAACCACCTGCTTAACCATCCTGTGGCCCTAGATCTGACATTCAGCACTATACATGTGCACCCAAAATAAATCTATTCAATGGATTGTATATTTCAAAGCATATTTTTATTCCCATGCTTCAGAAGCTATTAACTCGGATTTAAATAAACAGAATAAGCTTTTACCTCAGCTGCTAACACCGTTAGACTCCCAAGTCTGAGGCTGAACTTGTCGAAGCATCTGCAAATAGTGGCAGGACTCCCGTAGGTGATTCTACCTGTGGGGGAAAAAAAGCCACTGTCTTATTTTCTCCTGGGGTGGGGGCAGCATCTCAGAATTATAACTGAATTATGTAGGAAACAGTAGTGTGCCACATATATGCACTAACCTTCTGTAGCTTTGGCCAGTATAGTGGGTCAGAGTTCTTTAAAGAACTCACCATTTAAGTGTCCTATTTATTGTGATCTTCAGTGTGCATAACTACACATGGCTGGGCGCATGCACACGTGCAAACGTGTGTGTGTGTGTGTGTGTGTGTGTGTGTGTGTGTGTGTGTGTGTGTACACCATTTCCCAAGCACTTCAATCCTTTCAGGTAGTGTTCCTGAATGAGAATTCCACAGATAAAGATCCAAGAGTACACTGAGACTTTAAAATGTGATTTCTACAAATCAGACACTAGCTAATATTTATAAGGCTTGTGTAGAACAGACCCCATTCACATGGAACTTCGTTTATTCCTTATCCCAATGCCACACCTGTAATCCCAGCGGTTAATAGATTGAGGTGGGTCTGTAAGTTCAAGGCCAACCTAGGGTAGGTACCTCACCAGACCTCCTCTAAAATGAAAAAAAAAAAAAATTTTAAAAAAAAGATAATAGGAGAAGAGGTGATAAGTGACAGTGGGGATATGTCTGTATCCAGGGATTCTGGTGAGTTCTGAATCACACTGGATATACATCTTGACATCACTTGCAACACTAAACATATGAGGAAATCCTGAAACTAGAGGGGGTGTGAAGAATCATTCAGTGGCTTATTCTCATTCTATGGTACTTCTCAAAAACACGTAAATGTAGCCCTAGATTTAGAAGGCTATCTAGTCATGGCTGTAGAGTAAATAGAGATACAGTCCTGGAGAGGAAACACAGTTTAGGCAGAGTGCCAGTGACTGGGTACATGTTGGGATGTCTCCAAAATTCTCTGATGCCAGGGCTTCTGATGCCTAACCATGTGCACAATGGGTGCTGACTGAAGAGTCTCTGGCCAGCCTGAGCATGGGAGCATGGTAAGCAATGGTGGGCATGGTGGGCACGGTGGGCATGGTGGGCATGGTGGGAGTAGTGGGCATGGTGAGCATGGTGGGCATGGTGAGCATAGCAGGCATGGTGGGAGTGGT
>NW_022196913.1:32791172-32829603 GCF_008632895.1 Mastomys coucha
CATGGTGGGAGTGGTGGGCATGGTGGGAGTGGTGGGAATGGTGGGAGTGGTGGGCGTGGTGGGCATGGTGGGAGTGGTGGGAATGGTGGGCATGGTGGGAGTGATGGGCATGGTGGGCACGGTGAGATAGTGAGCATGGCTCTGGTAGGCTTTGTCCTCCCATATTCCCTCTGCCTTGCCAAAAAACTCATTAGATTCCTAAAGTTGGCCACCAAGGTCCATTCCCTTATTTGGCCTCTTCCTCCTTCTGAGGCTGACTGCCAAGGTCCAGCTGTCGAAGTACTGAACTCCAGCAATCAGAAGTTCAGTACTATCTTTGTCCTTTATCCCTGCTTTCTATCCCTCTAGGCCAAATAAATGTCCTTTATGCTGAGAACTTGGTCTTGCAATGTCTTAAACTGATTGTGAGGTTCCCTACACCAGTGACTGTGAAAACTGCACTACTGAAAAAAGAAAATACATATTCCAAATTTTCTTCTTTCTAGTTAGTCTCTCAGGGCTCATTCTTGTAGGCTCTGGTTGAAACCTCACCTCCCACTGCCAGTTGGTGTCTCCCTTCATTTTATACTTTGTTAATGCTCATACATCCTTGACAACTCACCATTTATTAGAATGACAGAGAATTCAATTTGTCTCTGCATATCATCCAAAGAAAGGATCAGAGAATTAATAAAAATGCATGATGCTTAACACTCTATACAAATGAAATGTGTTGTACCACTGACTTGACTGGAAGGTCCCTAGGGACAGAATAGACTGAAAAGTCAGAAACATGATGAATGCTAGTGCTACCCCCGGTTGTTCCCCCCCCCAAAAAAAAAAAAACAACAACAAAAAGCGATAGAAACTGAAACTAATCCTTTTACCTGTGTAGACCTCTACAGGTATACTTTACAAGACTGAAGAAGTAAATGAAGAAGACAGCAGAAGGAAAATGACCTCCCATTTGACTAGCCTGGTAGAATTGGGTCATGAAAATGCTGGTGCTACTGAATATCATCTGCAGAATGACACTGTGGGGATGAGAGGTAAGTTTCATCATATAATACCTGGCCTCACAGAAGCTAACTAAAAATGAAATTTCAGAGTAAAACAAAAACAATCAAAAAAGAAACAAAACAAAACTACAAATACACACAGTAGACAAACAAACAAAAAAAACCAAATAATTGTGTGGGAAAAGGAACAGTGGGTAAAAAATTTTAAAGACTTAAAACAGATCAGGGAAATAAACAGGCTTCAGGCAGGTCAAAAATCTATCCCTCTAAAATCACGGCTCCTGCTAAACAAGCTGTATACTTAAAAGCTTCAGGTTTAAAATGCTTTCCTTCCCTCTTGCTCAGAAGTGTGTGTGTGTGTGTGTGTGTGTGTGTGTGTGTGTGTGTGTGTGTGTGTGTGTAGGCACACATGGACACAGTCCAAAACCTCTATCTGTCAATCACTCAATGAAATACCAGGTGCCCTGTGCCTTTCTCCTTTAAAAAAGAAAGACAAAGCTACTGTCACTTCCCAGCTTCAATCTAGCCTGTCAAGCAGGAATGAAAATCGAGTTCTAGAAAAGAAGCTTTGCATGTTTCTTGTGTCCTACCCATATGAGCTGGATCAGTTTACAGGTGGTGGGGTTGGGGGCAGAGATAAGACACCCAAAGGACTTTGGAAGAAAGCAATCTCCAGAAAAATCTAGGCCTTCTTGACTCCTGCAGCCCACTGTCACCCATAAGGCCCAGAGTGATATAAGAAACAGAAAGAGCTCTATGCCTTTTTCTCCATTAATGACTAAACTACACCCTTAAATTAACTCTTCAGAAACAAATATCTCCCACCGGTCTCTAAAGATTTCTCTATTTGTCCCCCCAAACTATGAAACAAACACATCCTAACACACACACACACACACACACACACACATACACACATGAAACTGAAATGGTTTTATGTAATCCAAAGGCACAAAGCCTCTAGAGCAAAAATGGTTGGGTTATTTTGAAAGAATGCATCAAATATTAGCTGAAAATTGGTTCTAAATGGGGCCACTTAAGCCTCCATGGGAAGGGATCGCAGGGCCTCGGGAATAAAATTGCATGAAGCTGAAAAAAGAAAATTGAGAACAAGAAAATGATGACCGATGGGTTTACTGCTATTATCTCTGAGAATACTAAGGATATTCAGGCTTTGGAGGGGGAAAGGATTACATACGTGACCTTGAGAACACTTCCAGGCTGAGAACTTGTCATGGTATGGCTTCCTGAAGGACAGCAAACAGGACGGGCTATGTACTTCATGTCCAGGTAGACAAGGAGTCAGATAAGCACTTTTGATTGCCTTTGAGCATGTTGGGGGCTTAAAGCTACATTTCCATAAAGAGTGAGCATTAGGTAATGGTGGTAAAATGTTTCATCATCGATAGCTGAGGTCAGGCACCCTAAACCTAGAGAAGTCTGTGAATATGGGATGGAACGTTGAAGATGGGGCACAGAAAATGGCCCTGTCCATTTCAGTCTTTGTCTTTATCCCTGGCACAGCATACTGACTAACCTTGGGTAAGTCCTGAGCCACTAAGTAGACCCAGGGGTACCTCCTAAAGCCTTACCTCACACAGACCAAAAGGCTCCTGGGCCCATACACCTAATCAACACAAACACTAGCTGTGTATGTACTTTCAACCTATTAGAAGGTAGATTTGTTGGGAAATTTCTTTAGAGGACTGGTTGTTAGGCAGTTCATCTCAGGATACATTTACTTGATGAGTCCTATGAGATTTTCCTAAAAAGATTTATATACAGCAATATTAGCTCTTAGAAATGTTTAAAAACCTTAATGCATGAAAACATAATGCATTACGGGACTGGAGAAATGGTTCAGTGGTTAAGAGCACTGGCTACTCTTCCAGAAAACTTCAGTTTGATTCCCAGCACCCATGTATCAGGGCAAAAGCATCTGTAATACCAGTTCCAAGGGATTTAATGCCCTCTTCTGGCCCCCGTCGTATGTACGCAAGTGGTTCATAGACAATGCATGCAGAAAAAAATACCCATAATATAGTGAAAAAAATATTAAATATTTTTAAAGTATCACCCTCAAAAATGTTTAATTCCTTTTTAACTATCACCCATTACAACCTAAACTAATATTTTATAATACATTACAAACATAAAAATAATGAGATTTTTCTCAAAACATTTAGTAACAAGAAAGACATTGTTTTCTATTGGTGGGGGGAAAAATGTCTGGCTTAATAGAAGACATCTGAATTTTCTACTGGCTGCTATTACTCTGGCACCATATCTTGCTCAGCAGAAGTGTATAAAGAAAATCTATTTTCGTGGTGATACAAAGTTGTAAAATGAGAAATCGGGCAACAGCGTTTTCAGATGGCTGTGGGCAGTCTTTGCTTGATTTTATACTAAAACTGAAAAACTGGTGGTTTCTAAGGAATTGGAACACCCATCAAGCTGAGACTTCTCACTTCTGACACACATTCATCTTCCCATTTGATCTTTGACCCATATGAAAAAATTTACTTATGGGGCTGAAAGAGGTGGCTCAGTGGATAAGAGCACTGACTGCTCTTACAGAGGACGCAAGGTCAATTCCCAGCAACCACATCAGCTTACAACCGTCTACACCTCCAGTACTAGAGGGTCCAACACCCTCACACAACATACATGTAGGCCAAACACCAAATGTACATTAAAAATAAACAAATTCTTTTAAAAAAAAATTGACTTACATCAACCGCATTCGCAATCATTTACAAAATATGGAAACACTGAGTTCTGCAGTGGTTCCAAAAGCAAGAAGAGGGTGGGACTACGACAGCTCTTCACCTGCACCCTGAGATGTCAGCTCCTAAGCCTTGCTACACTCACTATCCAGTCCTTAGTACCAGCACATGAAGTACATTGCCTGTACCCTTTCAAACAGCCAGAACTGTTTGGATAGCTTTTGTTTGTATCTGAATCACACTAACTACTCCAGTTACAGCCATGACTAATGTGTGCCACACCGAAAAAAAGGAACGTAACACTCCTCATGGTATTTGTACCAGATGAGAAAAAGAAATAGATTAACTGACTGTGTAAAAATCAGTGTTAATAAAAACCATTTAAGTCATAATCATGTTTTTAGTGAAAACCTGATGCCCGTTTAAAAGCTCCAGTTTCAAAATTGAAGTGTCTTTTTAATTCACTGAAACGTAGAGAGCAGCTGAAGGGGAACAAATTTTTGCTATTACCCAGGTTGTCGTAGTGACAGAGTCTGAAATGTCATTTGAGTAAAAGTTAAGTGAGTTTCCTCCAAGCGCCTGAAGATCTCTAGCCAGGACTGGTACTCAAATATATTCAATACTACTATCAAAAATCTACATGTATGCACATGAGAGAGAGAGAGAGAGAGAGAAAGAGAGAGAGATAGATCAGGGCAGAGAAGTCAAGCCTAGCTCTCCTGAGTGGCCTGAAGTTCCTAAAGTTCTGATCACATGCACTGTATGCTACTTTTTCTTTCCCAATACTGCTTGGAAAGGCTTTGCCTCCTTGATGAGCTGAAGTTACTGTGGGAGAGAATCGATTATCTGTTCCAAATGGCTTATGCTGTGGGACTGTAAACAATTGCAGGTGGTCTTGGTTACAAGGGAGCTATCTGTCATCCTGAACTATCGACAAATTTTTATGTAGTACAGTCCCAAATCGCTCACTAAGTTTAGCTATTCATCCATGAAATCTAAAATTTGGAGTCTACCTAAGGGAAAGGGGAGGGATTTAGACTAACAGTCTAGTCTCCAGTCCCCTATCAACATCACATTTTAAAGCTGGATGGAAGGGAAAAGCTAAACTCCCTTAAGCCCCACCATCTTAGAGAACGGCCAGTGTCCACCTTCATTCAACTGATAACCGAGAGAGCCATAAATCCCAGAGATTGGGAAAAGCTACTTAAACTCTTTCATAGCTTTAATTTATGACTGGCCAAGAACTAATAAATACTATAGTAAATATTTATTTTTCCTCAACGGTGTGCTTGTCACCAAGCTGCAGATAGAATCAATTCCATCCTGGTCCCCGGAGCTTAAAAACTTAAACACATTAACACTGCTGCATTAGCAGAGATAGTCCAAGGACACACAACGGCCAGAGTGCAAATCTCCCTCCAAAACCTGATAAAAAAAAAAAAAAAATGCCACCCTGGGGTCTATGACTTCTCCACTACACAAAGAGTCTCTGGGGAGGGCTGTCTACTGGCTAATGACCACATAGACTCAATTTGTAAGTGCATCGTGTTAGATTCTAGATGAGGCAGCGACTTTTCATTGTCCTTTCTTTCCTAATATAAAACATCTCAATCTACAACTAAATTACTGAAGTCTGCTGCCCCTCTGTTCCACTTCTGAACTCCATGTTGGTTGCAAGCCAGCGATTCTGATCTGCTTTCCCAAAGGAACGGTCATTGCCAGGGACGCTCTAACAGCCCAAGGACGAAGTAGCTGAGTCCCTCCATAAAGGGGTTCCTCTTTCCTCCCCTTCCACTGTCTAGGTTTTTTGAGGAGGAAAACAGGTGGGTATTTTAGAGTCCATCAGAACCTTTGTTAAGCAGAACCCTTATCAATCAGATACTTGGGCACATAGCACTAAAATCAATTGCCAAAAAGAAATGAAAAAAACTTCTAACAGGAAATAGAAAATCTCTCCATACATGACATGTTATTTCCTGCCATTGTTACCATCTCAAAATATACAGCTGTGCAGTTGACCATTTTCCTTGGAGTAAAATATACTAAAATCCACATATTAAATTCCACAGTGTTCATGCATGCATGTGAGTATAGGTTTATACATGCCTCTGTATGTGTGTTTGTGCGAGTATATGTGCATGCATGTGTATGTGAGCGCACACATGCATTTTAAAAACTCTAAAGGACGGCCTAGGTGGTCACTCGTCAGGAGCTATCCACCTTGTGTTTTGAAAGAGGGCCTCTCAGGGCCTAGAACCTGCTAAGTTTGGCTAGACAGGCTGGCCAGTGAGCCCTGGGGATCCTCCTATCTCTGTCACACCAAACCTGAACTTCTATGTAAGCGGTGCCACAGGAAGTTCTCTGCATGTTCAGGAATTGAAATCAGTCCTCAAAACTTGCAAGACTACGCTCTGCTGACGGAGCCATCTCTCCATGTAGACTTTAAGAGAAAGGGGAAGAGGCTCACTTGATTCCAACAACCAATAATAGCTGTCCCACATTCTGTCACTCTGGACTGCAGTCACTTATACTTATTTCTGACACAACACCCGTGAGTTCCCATTTTATTCACTCATATTCAGCATGCAAAAGACAGCAGACATACTGGCCGGGAGCGGCAGAAGATTGAAGAAGTCAGTCTGTGTGCCCTAAAAGATCAATGCTATACTTACTGTGTACATTTAATAAAGAAAGGAAAGTCGGAGGGGTGGAAGGCAGAGGATAAAAAGAGAGAAAGAAGGAATCAGAAAGCTATATAAACCAGCATTTAAGAGAAAGCAGAAAGCTAGCGGCACGAGAGACATTTGTCTATGGTAGCCAGGAGAACAGGAGGGAGCAGTTACCACATCTGCCCCAGGTTGGACATGTCTTCCTTCACTTTTCCTGTCTTCACAATCATCAAACTTTGATCTTTCTCACTCTGAAATCTCAAATCTACCCTCCTTTTCTCTTCCCGGTGGTTCTGTTCTAGTGAATGGGGTTATTGTGTACTGTGTCCTACTGGAGTAAGCCTGCCTATTCCCTGACTTTCACTCTCTGCATTCTCAGTGGTGATACACCCCCCCCCCCCCAAAGGCAGCACTCACACACCACCTTGTGGGCCAGTTGTCTTCAAGTTAAAATCTAAAGCCCAGTACTGGGACGTTGGTGGTCTGACTGCATTGCTCACAGTCAACTTGATGATTGACCACATCGCTCCATTAAGGTCAGGGCTTTATTTACTGATGAATGGACAAGACTATAAAACAGGGACCATTAGAGGAACTATCTCACAGGGCTTTACAAGAAAAAGTTAGTAAGAATGTGACCACAGGCTTGGTGCAATGCTGTCACTTAGTCAGCCATCCACTTAGACTAGGCAGGGCAGAAGGAAGAGAGTGTGCCAGCTACTTCTACTTTTAGGCTGTTTTTCAAGACTGCCCTGTCTTCTCTTCCGCTCTCCTTAAAGCATGGTGGTGGACACTGTCCCCTAGTATAACACACCTATTGCTTTCTCTAGCTGTCTGCCGCTGGGACTACCAGCAGCCGACTCACGCAAGACTTGGCCCACCAAGAGGCCTCTGCTCTGCCAAATGCAGGCAGTTAACAGTTGCTGGGGGAGAGGGGCAAGAGACCTCAACTCTCCTCAAGAATATAAGGCCCTGTCCTTCCTTCTAAGGACATAAAAGAGCTAAGGAGAAGACATTTTTCTTTCATCGTGGACTGCTTGTAAGTTGCTGATATAGTCCTGCAAAAAAAACCCCTTCCCTAGGTTCCTGTAAATAACCCTGACTAAGCTCACTGGCTCTCCAAATTAGACTTGGATGGAATAACTTCTTTGATTTCTTGTTGGTGCCCTATATGGGATAAGGAGGTGTTTGCTTATGTATCTTGGAAAATATCTAATCATGTCCAGCTTATTTTAATTCCCTCCTGGAAGGAGGGTTCACTGCTAATGTTCTGTACTCCTTATTGACCTGGGAAAAAAAAATAGTTCTTTTTCTAATAAGGTGAGTCATCTTCCCTCACTGTGACCAAAACTGATCACTCTCTTCCCTATTCTACAAGTAGCTGATCACCAAATCCCCTAATCTAAATTTCTGCACTCTCAAATTGCTCTCCAGTGCTCCCTCCTCTCCATAGCCTTTTCCCTGAGTATGCATCTCCCTGTCTAGAGATAAATTAACACAGACACAATTCTTTCACTAAATAAACCCACGGATGAGTCACCTGGAGAATTTAATTGAAATGTTTGACATCGGCTGTCTGTAGTAAAGCTTAAATACAATCATATACGTAAAACATATAAGCTGTGTCTCAAGCATGAACACATGATATAGCTGCAGTGTTTTTATTATAACTATAAAAAGAAATCTCCAAGAGCTTCATAAGGAATTTCTAATAAACCAGGTGACGACCAGGATGACCATTTCAAATCATTAGAGGACTGCATTAAGGATCAGAGCATATTAGGGTAGGCTGAGTTTTTAAAGCCTTCAACTTCTGTTCCTAAGAAGTAGATGAGATTAGATCAGACCAGTTTTCCCACCACAAACTAAAGTGACCAGGAAAAGAAACAATTGATGAAATAGGTTCTGCTCACACTCATCGGAGGACTGTCAGGCTCCTTGATTTTAAGGGTCAATACAGTGGAGAGCTGACATTTGACCTGTCTTTAACCCATTTGATGATTCTACCACGGATGGTGGGAAAAAAAAAATTCAAGAACTGAATAGGGCTTATTCCAGCCTCACAAAGCTACACAGGGGAAAAAAATTAAGAGTTCATGGCCTTCGAGAGGGAAGAGGTCCTGGTAACAACCCAAGCTTCCAGCAAGAGCCCCAAGGGCCCAAGTTAGAAACTGACTAGGGCTCAGGAAAAATTAAAGGGCATCTTGGGGACAATTTAACCCCTGACTGGATCAAAGTGCCCCTCTACAGAGGAAAGGAACATCAGCCACAGCTAAATACTATCTCTGTGTTTTTAATAAATAACCCCTGTAGTCATGAGAATCAACTATGCTTACAAAAATAAGAACAAGCCAAAAATCCAGAGAAAAGTCAGAAACAGACCCATAGGGAATTGAGACATAGTAGTTAATAAAGGGGAACGTTAGAGTCAGTGTGACTAATTTGTTTCATAGTCAAATAACAAACTCTAGATGATATAGTATAAGATTATCAAAGACATATTATGTGATGTGAAATATAAGCCCGGGTAGGGACACAATCAAATGATGAGAATTAGTGAATATTGTGTATAGAGGAGAGGAAAGTGAAGCAGATGATGTTGCAGAAGAAAACATCCTTTAAAAATTAAAGCATGGAGAGAAAAAGAAGATATGACTGAAGAAACACTGTATCTTTTCATCATTACATTGTGTGTGATGTGTTAGCATGGTGGATGACTGTATGTGTTGTTTATGTGAGTGTGCATATGTGTATCTGTGGTGTATGAACATGCACACGTCACAATGCATGTGTGGGGGTCAGAAGGTAACTTACAAGAGTCAGTTCTCTCCTTCCACAGTTTGGGCCCCAGAGATGTAACTCAAGTTGTCAGGTTTAGCAGCCAACTTCCACTAGCAACTGTGTAATATCACCAGTGTAATATCACACAGTTTCCAACACACAGAAAAGGAGCCCCACAGCAGAGAACGGAATTAAAGCAATCTCCGAGGAGAACATAGCAGACAGTTTACCAAAACCAATGGAGAAAATCAAGCCAGATTCAAAACGTGCTAAACACCTTGAGTATAAGAGAAACAAGAAAACTCATACCCGGACTATCACAACCAAATGTTGGAAAACGAAGTGAGATCTTCAAACTGTGGGGAAAATGAAAATGGGCATGGTGAGGGATGCCTTCACTCAGAAGGAAGAAGCAGCTGCATGTCCTGAGCTTGAGCCCAGCCTGGTAGACAAAGCTAGTTCCAGGACAGCCAGAGCTACAAAGAAAAACTCTGTCTCAAAAATCCAAACCCTGCTCCCTGCCCCAAAGCAAACCAGACAAATACAACAGGAACAACAACAACAACCACATACACCCACACAGCCACACAGCCACACACAGCCAAACACAGCCACACACACACACACACACACACCTGTAGGGGAAAAAAAGACTAGATATCTAAGAAAACCACACAGGAGTATGTGTGGGAAAGACTATTTCTGAATAACACAGTAAGACAAACAGATGCTTCGAGGACACATAGATACCAGGATATTTATTATTAGAAACAAATACTTTTAATGAACTAAAACAAAGAATACCCTTTAAAGAATATCCAAAAATACCCTTTAACACTAAAGGGGAAATTGTGTGTGTGTGTGTGTGTGTGTGTGTGTATGTGTGTGTTATGTGAATAAATAAATGCATTAAGGTCTTTAAATACATTTAGAAGAAAAAGGCCTTACTACCAGAATGTTTGAAGAAATTGTGAATGGGAGGAAAATAATCTCCCCAAAAAGTTTGTTGTACTGAATGAAGAGACAGTATACAGGAAAACACTAGCCAGGTATACATCATACAAAGGGTTAATATCCAGTTAAAGGAACCAAAAACCTGGACCAGACAGAGGCTTCAGTGGGTGAAGGTCCCTTCCACCAAGCCTGAAGACCTGAGATCACTTTACAGAATTCTCATAGTAGAAGGAAGGAACCTATTTCTACAACTTGTCCTCATGTCACATGAACCACAGTACATACATCATTCATTCATGCAAGCATACATATAAACATACATGTAAACATACTACTAATAAATAGGATTAAAACTTTAAATCTCTCTTTATTCAAGATTCATTTTATGTTCCTCTAAGAAACATTTATTTAATTATATTTTATGTCCTGATATTTTCCTATGACATCCTAGAGAGTATGCTAGGTCTAGGACCAGAGTGGGATTCCTAACCAACATCTCTGTATATCACATGTTGGGGATCTTTCCTGTTGCACACAAATGAGCCCTGCTCTCTCGTAGCACCATTGTTACTTGTTTAGCCGGACTTTTCAGAACCTCATCAAGACTCCCGCAATGTCTAGGCTGCACTCTCATTCTCTGTTCATGTCACATAGCTCAATGGGGCCATACATTAAAGACTCTGCATAAATATCCACAGAATTAAACTTTTGCAGAAGGCAAAATCTCAAAGATCTCAAACCACATGGTAAACGTTTTTAAAAAAAAAAATTATTTTATTTATTTTATGTGTATGAGTACACTGTAGTTGTACAAATGGCCATGAGCTATCATGTGTGTGGCTGCTGGGAACTGAACTCAGGACATCTGCCGGCCCAGCTTGCTCCAGCCCCGCTCTCTCTGATGTAATTCACTGTAGCTGTCTTCAGACACACCAGAAGAGGACGTCAGAACTCATTACAGGTGGTTGTGAGCCACCATGTGGTTGCTGGGATCCGAACTCAGGACCTTCGGAAGAGCAGTCAGTGCTCTTACCCACTGAGCCATCTCGCCAGCCTCCCCCACTTTTTTCCCCATGGTACACTTTTTAAAAAGAAACAGAAAATCTTCCAAGTCCCAGAAACAAAATCCATGAGTATTACATTAGAAAAGTCTAGCTTATTAAGAAATAAAACAATTTATTTAGTAAAATCTCGGGACAGTTGAAATATATTCTTTAGATTGAAACTCACTCTTGATGAGCAGAACAGATTGGGCATGTGAGACGGGATCATTCTACCCACTGAAACCAACGTTGCCTGTTCAGGTTAGAAAACAGCCCAAGTGGGGCTGGAGAGATGGCTCAGTGGTTAAGAGCACTCACTGCTCTTCCAAAGGGCCTGAGTTCAATTCACAGCACACACATGACAGCTCACAACTGTCTGATGCCATCTTCTGGTGCTCAGATGTACAAGCAGACATAAACTCCCACATACATGAATAAATCTTTAAAAAATAAAAATAAAAAAGACTAGCCACCACCACCACTACCCAAAGTATCTTCTCTAGCCAAAGAGATAGGCTCTGAACAGAAAAGCTCATGGTCACTCAGACTAGAGCAGAAGCGGACTTGTCCCTTTCATGGCGCACTTGGAGACATCACTCTTGCCCATAGGTCTGCCACTTACCTCCAAACAAATTTTAATCTCCCTCTATCTTTAAATATTAGGCCTTGTCCTCTAGTTTCTGGGATCTTGACTCAACAACAAGAGGGTATTTTTTGAAAGTCGTATTACATCTCAAAATCCACTTTAACAAATTATTCATTCTCTCCCTCCATCTCCCTCATTCTCTGTCTCTACATGTATGGACCTGCATTCGTGTATGTGCATATAAGGGTGCATGCGCACATGTGTGCACATCCCTGTGGAAGCCAGAGGTCATCATGAACTGCCTTCTTGTCATTTTCCAACTTAATGTTTCAGGACAGATTCTTTTACTGAAACAGAAGCTCACTGATTCAGCTAGACATACTGACCCTAGAAGCTCATGGTCCTCCTGAATTCCAAGCCCTGGGATTACAGGCATGCAACACCATAGCAGACTTTTCTTTCTTCATATAGGTCCAAATTCACATCTCATCCTCGTATCGCAAGGACTTCATTGGCTAAGCCATTTCTCCAGCTGGGGAATTATTTTCTTTCTTAAGCAAAATTGAACAATTTTTTTTTTCCCAACTAGAAAGATTTTCTCTCTTATTAAGCACCTGATCTATAGCAGGCTATGTTGTCATCTCTTGCCATCAAAGTGGGCTTGCATTAACATCCTCACATAAGAAATCAAAGACTTAAGACTAGGATAGCAAGCTCAGAAGTGACAGAGCAGGTATTCAGTCCCAAGTTCTCCAGAGCTAGGAAGATGTACTAGAAGACTGGACTAATGAAAGCTGTGCATAGTTTCCTGGGTGCAGGCCAGAGAGAACTCTACGGAAGCAGCTTCCCTGTTGAGGTCAGACATAGGATGTCCTGTCCCACTGCAGTCTGCAAACTCTGGCCTACACACTTGAGCCCAGCCTGGAGGTAGGACAGGAGCCTGTTTGCTCCAAATTCCCACCGCCTAGCCAAGAATAAGAGCAAAGGAGAAGCATTTAGGAGATAACTTATGTAAGGACCCTTTGCTTTGCTCTCCAGCCAGCCTGAAACTTCTTATCGTTTGACAAAGAATCATTTGTTTCAACCTCTTTTATTTCCAAAGCAGTGCACATAAGAACATTAACAGGTCAAACTGTGCAAATCAACCTCTTGACTTCAGTGATCTGTGTCACGTTAACCTTATGAGGATTCTTGCAGCTGGGTAATTACAGGCAGAGGATTTTCTCTACAATCACAGTTTGTGTGTATCTGTGCACAGCATATGTGTATATGTTCCTCTATGTGTGTGACTACACACAACAAATACATACTGAGACCTTTCTCTATTGCTTGCCACCATTTGTTACTTGTTTGTCTCTCATTGAAAGTAAAACTCATGGATTCTGTAAGATCAGATGGCCAGGAAGCTTCAGGGATTCTCTCATTTCTACGTGTCCAGTACTTCTGTGTGTGTCACAGAAAATGGAAATCCAAACTCAGGTCCTCAAGCTCATACAGTGAGCATTTAAGTAAGCCATCATCCAGCATCCTGACCTTAGATTTTAATTGTATTTATGTGTGTGTGTGTGTATGTACATACTTTGGCACACGTGTTTCATGGTGTGTGTGGAGGTCAAAGGACAATTTGCAGGGATCAGTTCTTCTCCTTCCTTCTTGTGGATCCTGGCCATCAAACTCAGGTCTCTGTTTTAGTAGGAAGTCCTAGGCCTACTCAGCCCAGACTACAATTTTCAAAGAACGTATCTAAGACATAAGGCCTCTGGCAAATGATTTTGATAGTACTTTATTATCATGTATCAACTTACATTACCTGATAACGATAATTTAGTAATTAAGAGGCAGACCTTTGATCTTTCTCTTAATACATAAAAATATTAAATGAGCTAATACATAAACAGAGACTTAGATCTTCAAAGCGCCTTCAATGGGTTAATCTTCATCCTTCTACAAACCACTCACCTCAAGATCCAGCATGCCTAGAGCATCAGCTATTTTTACAGTGCTGTGACAGAGCAACCAAGAGAGGAAAGATTTCTTTGGAGCTCACAGTTGCACAGTGCAGGTACATCACAGAAAAAAGGCATGGCTCACAGCCCAACCTGGGGCAGTACATATGGGCTGCAGTGGCTGTTCTCATCACAGAAAACCAAAAAGAGGACTGGAACCAGGGCCAGGTACAGCCTTCAAAGGTCCATCCCAAGTGAGCTATTTAAGCCAACTAGGCTCTACAACCTAAGGGTTTCTCAGTCTCGAAATATCAATGCCATTAGCTGATCCAATACTGTTGGGTCCAACAGGCATCCAATGCACAAACATGGTGGGAATACTTGAGATTCAAACTAAAAAACCCAGCCACTAGGCATTCTCTGACTGGTGCTGTTTATACAACTGCAATGCCCTTCATCCAATGCATTCAACAAATGTTTATCTAGAAGGGAAAAAAAAAAAGGTTGAACAAAGAGAGGTAGGCTCTGTCTGTAGAAAAAAGCACATTATGTAAACAAGCATGCAAATAGGGAAAGTGTATCCCTGCTAATGGCAGTAAGGAGAAGCACCTGGTGAGTGAGGCAGGGGACTTGATCTAGAGCCTGACTTCTCTACAGCATCTGGTTTCTGTTGGAGAAGAGGACACCAGGGGACAACTGGAGCCAGTGTGAACAAGATGGAAGCTGGCTCAATGAGGATGTGCTCACACACAAGGCTGAGAACCTGACTTCCAATTCCCAGAACCTGAAGAAAGTGGGCCATGGTCATGTGGGCCTGTAGTCCCAGAAATCCTAAGGGACAGAAGTAGAAGAATCCTAGAAGTGTGTGGGCCAGCTAGTGTAGCCTATGGAGCTGCAAGAAATCAGAACAGAGTGGAAGGTGAAAATCAACACCAGGGATTATCTTCTGACTTCCACACCCACTGTGGGGCGCACACACAAGCATGCATACACACACACACACACACACACACACACACACACACACACACCAGACATACAAGAAAACTTGAAGAACATGTGCAAAGGCCCTGGGGTACCAAAGGTTAGGAAGAGAATCCAAGGAAGCCCACTTCTCTGCTCACATAACTATCTCTCCTCACATGCTTCTCAAATGCGACACCCTCTGAGGAGCTGCTGTCCCCTCCCCAACTCCACTGTAAACTGATATCCCTCATACCAGTATGACATTTCTTCCTCAAGTCTGTTAGCACTTAGCTCCCTGTAAGACAATTATCTGTTTATACATCTGTCTCCCTCACCAGCAGGAGGGACACAACATTATCTTTCTAACTCTCGGTATGCAGTTTACATACTAAGCATGTTTACAACACTCCTTGTTTGTGAATGAATGAATCTAGACAAGCCGACCATGTTCCCCACTCCGCCCCTGTGCCTCCAACCCCCACCCCCTGCACACCATAGCTAATCATTCTGCCTCACAAACTGTACTTATCTACTTTGAGAGTTGCCTACATTTGGGGGGGGGGAGGGTGAAGACTCAGCTGTACAGTAATAACTCTTTTAGAAACTCCTTTCTCTGGCTGCCCTTACTGAATCATAAGGTGTTATTTACTGCAGCCTCGGAACCATCTGCACAGACATTGTTAACACAATGTAATTCGTTTTATAAATATCACACAATTATCTAATTTTTTAAAGGCTCTGGCTCCTTTGAAAGGTGTTATTTTGGAAACAAGTCCTGGCCCATCCTAGGGAAATTCCCAAACCGGTATTGTAATTGCTAAGTATATCCACAGAAGCCCTGAGAGGCCTGACAGGAAGTATAAATCCCTGAGCTGTTGTGGACATTTCTGAGTGCTGCCAATACAATGGGAGAGGGGTCACACGCACCCCTGTCCCACCTGTGGTCACCTGCCCTGTCTGCACTCCAGATAATGATTCCAGAACTCCACAAAGCCCAAAGTCAGTTTCCCTCCTTGGTGACAGCAGCCCCTCCCCCGCAGCTCCAGGACACTTGCCAGCCTGTGTGTGTCCCACAGTTGCAAGAAGGATTAGGAACAGGGACATGCCTGTCCACTGGCCCTTTTTGCTGAGACTTCGAAATGGAACTAGCTGTCTGTGGGTTTTCCTTACAGGGTGCCAACATCCCCAGCCCTGACACCCCTCCCACCTCCCAGAGTAAACCCACCCTTCTGGGACAGGAAAAACAATACAATCAAGATTAGGGTATTCCTGGAGCAACCGGACTCTTCAGCTCTCTGGCTATTTGATACAGGGTTGTTAGACAGGGCCCTGCCCCTCCTCCCTCTATCTTTACCTGCCATCTTTAGAGGATTACTGGGGAAGGGCTGGCAGTGGTCTGTAGTAATTTAACCCAGGCCTCCTGGAGCTGTTTATGAACAGATGTGAGCTAACATTCCCATACAGCCAGGCAGAGTCCTGGAATCCTGGGCAAAAAGCAGTGTCCCTGAAAAGTGTGCTGAGCCCCCACTTTGTCTATCTCCACTGCAGAGGGGCAGGATGTGGGCGGCCTGGGAAAAGAGCCCTGGCTGCACAGTCCTAAGGCTGCCCTTTGATGTATGTCTGTGTGTATGGGGGAGGGGGAGGGTGCTGGAGGGGGGAGGGAAGGAGAGGGAGGTGAAGAGAGAGAATCTGGCACACATGAGAGTTGGTACTTCATTACAGACTTCCTGTCTTTATCTCTAATAATTATAAAACCCCTTGGGAAGAAGGAAAGGGTACTATGAAGTGCCGCAGAAAGGGGGAGACACACCAAGGAGGGCAGGGCCAGGAAACAAGACAGCCTGAGAAAGGGGGATGGGGTGATGGTGAACATCTGCTCTGTGAGGTACAAACACTGCACTGACCTTACCTTTCAGTGGAAGCTGCTTATCTGCCTAGTGTTTCTGCTGTCCAACAGGCCAAAGCTTAGGGGAGAACCCTGAGGTGAGTGAAGTCAGACAGTGTTGGCTGGGTCCCACCTACCAGTCATCATGTTCTGGGCTGCAACCCACAGACCATCTTCAGAGGCTTCAAACACCCCTCCTAAGGAAAAACTCATCACTAGTGTGAGAGTCTGTTACTGCTTAAAAAAACAAAAAACCTTAGATTCCCTAGATTGGGTACTTTACAAATAATGAAATTAATTCCTTACATTTCTGGAGGCAAGTCTAAAATCAAAGAGCCATTGGACAGATGCCTGGTTGGGCTCCCATTCCACATGGAACCTTCAACTTCATCCTGACGAGAGCTCATATTCCACAGGACTGGGTACCCAGTAAGACAAAAATGTTTCAGCAGCAATGTGGGGTGCTCGACTGTGCATCATACCAACAGATATGAACTCCAGCAAAGGGCTAGAAGTATGTCTGCCACACCCTGTTCTCTACACGGCAGGTATCAGAAACACTGTACACTGACAATTCCCCTTCCTCAGACAAGAGGCCGGAGAGAACTCAGCTGGTAAAGTGCGCTGCTATACAAGCATGAGAAGTTGAGTTGGATCTCCAGCATCCATAGTGGGAAGACACTATGGGTATTCTAATCCCAGGACTAGGGAAGTGGGGACCAGAGGTTCCATGGAACTTCCTGGCCAGCCAGCCTACAGGAATCAGTGAGTTCCAGATTCTGTGCAAGACTCTATCTCAAAATGTAAGATCAAAAGCAGTTGAAGAAGACATCCAGTGTGAACTTTTGAGGTACACACACACACACACACACACACACACACACACACACCACACACTAACACTAAGGGGTGAGGAGCTAGACTACTAGTTTCTAAAAGATAGGTCATGCATTATACTGTAACATATCTTAAAATCTAGAGTAGGGCATACTGCTGTAATTCCATTACTGGGAGAATAAGGTAGAAGGATTGATATGAGTTCATGGCTGGCCTAGGTTTTACAGTGAAACCATGTCTTTGGGGGGAAAAAAATGGGCTGGAGAAATGGCTCAGTGGTTAAGAGCATTCACTGCTGTTCCGAAGGTCCTGAGTTCAATTCTCAGCAAGCACATGGTGGCTCACAACCATCTATACTGGGATTTGATGCCCTCTTCTGGTTATGTCTAGAGATAGCTGCAGTGTATTCGTATACATAAAATAAAAAAATAATGATTCTTTTAAAAAATAAAAATAATTAAAGGTATATATTCAGAGAGAGACATACACAAAGAAAGAGATGAAGGCTTTTAAGTTTATATGTTTCTGTGACAGTGAGATAGGTAGCAAGTATTTGGGGGCTCTGTGAGCCAGATTGTGCACTGATGAGTTAGCTGCATCCTATAGCCCATAAACAGCTCTAGAGGAACCTGTCCATGTTCTAATGTGCCTCTTGTTTACAAAAACAGACACTAGACACAGTGGCTGAGTCCACCGGCATTACCAAGAATACTGAATGTGGAAGACTCATCTTAAGTCTTACAGATCTGAACCACAGTTCTGTAGTTCAGAAAGTCAAGGGGAAAAAAAATCACTATAGCTGCCTCAGGGTTGGGGTTAGCAAAGGAACACACAGAACAATGGCCCTCTGTGTTTAAGACCATACCTCAGCACAGTCTGAAGATTTTTCCAACATCTGTGGAAATCCATGCTTTCCTAAGTTTCAGGAAACTGCACGCGTATGGGATGCAGGAAGAGTGTGAAGATACACAGGGGTAGAAACTGAAGAAAAGCAGCCAGGGAGGGGAGGGAGGAATCAAAGCACTGATTCTGACCTTCCCATAAACAGCTAAGCTGCTTGACTGTTCCAGCCGTGCCCACGTATTTACTACAGCACAAAGTTGTGTATCACAGAGATTAAAAAATATTTAACCAGAGCTGGAGAGAAGGATGAGAGCATTTAATGGTCTCACAGAGAGCCTGAGCTCAGTTCCCAGCATCTATAAAGGATCCCAACAGGCCAGTATCAGAAGCTCTAACACCCTCTTCTGGTCAACACTGGTACCTACACCTTCACCTCTGCCCTTCCTCCCTCCCTCTGTCCCTCCCTCTCCATCACTCCTCCCCTCCCTCCTTCCTCTCTCTCACACACACATTATAAAAATAAATGTTAAAAATAAGTAAATAAAACCACTTGGTACTCGGGAAGCAGAGGCAGGCAGATTTCTGAGTTTGAGGCCAACCTGGTCTATAGTGGGAGTTCTAAGACAGCCAGCGCTACACAGAGAAACCCTGTCTGGAAAAACCAGATAGATAGATAGATAGATAGATAGATAGATAGATAGATAGATAGATAGATAGATAGATAGATAGATAGATAGATAGACAGACAGACAGAAAGACAGATAGATAAGGGAGGCAGGCAGGCAGGCAGGCAGGCAGGCAGGCAGGCAGGCAGGCAGGCAGGCAGGCAGGCAGGCAGGCAGACAGAGATAAATAAATACTTAGAACCATTTTACCACCAAAGAATGTATCCAAAATAAAATGGGCACTGAACAGAATTTTGTGGGTCATCTACAAAAACTCGTTAACTTACAGAAAAGAAAAAAAAATACCTGTAAGCTATCACAAAGCTAGGGTATGACTATAAGGCAATAGGTCCATGGAGAGGGACAAGGATGCATTTCCAGGTTCAACTTCATACCCAGTGTTTGTGTGCCTGTGTTTGAATCTATGTATGTACATTTGAGCATGTACATATCTGTATGTGGACCAGCCTTGACCTCATGCCCTGCCTTATCTCAGACAATCCAGAAGTGATAGTGGAATAAAAGAATGCACAATCAATGAATCACAGGCACAGACAACTTTGTGGGCTAACTCACACTTTATTCAGAAGGAATATTCCATGTAGAGCTACTGAATTGTGTATTTGGTTCTTCAGACACTACAAGCAACTGCTGAAGTAACAAGAGTGCCCTAAAGGAAGGGAACTGCCACTCCAGGCAGCTAATTCTGTGCTCAGGAATTATTCATGCATGATGAGAACCCATCTGTAACATCAATGAAGTCTTTATTCTTAAGACTACTCACAGAGGACTCCGGCAAAGTGTGCTAATATCTCTGCCCGGCTTTCCCAGGACCTGGGAAATGGCAGTGCAATTGCTCAGAGGGCTTGTGGCTGCTTTCACGTCTCCTCCACCCACCTTTATCACCTTAGGATTTGGCAGTATGCAGTGCAAGCTCTCAGCAGCACTGGGTGGGAAGACGGCTGGACTATTTCTGCCTGTCGCCTTGTTTTCCCCCCTCTGACCACAGGGCAGGGCAGGTGCACTCAGGAGACACTGGCATGTAGAGAGATCCCTACATAACCATTACACCCTCTGAAGTACCTCTCCCTGCTAGCCAGCTGAAGGTCAAATGGGAACAGCCTGCCTTCCTCCCACAGGTGCTGGCCCCTCAAAAGGAATGCAGACTTTGAGCTCCATTGATGTTTTCAAAATACTTCTGTCTCTTTGAACTAGCATGGAATGTGTAACTTTACCCACAGACTGTGCAACTTTCCAGCCGTCCAGTTTCTACGATATAACTCATTTCAACTACTAAAAAAAAAAAAAAAGCCTTTAAAGAATCCCACTATAAAGATTCAGAAAATAAGCTGTCTTCATCTTTTGCTTAGAAACGTCAGAGATAATTATGTCCATATGTGTGTGTCCATGCATATAGATTTTTAGTTTTTCAAAAATGACAACCTTCATTAAAAAGGTCAGGTTATTCAGCAGTCCTCTCTCTTCCTCCTTTCTGAGACTCCAGAAGCTGACCCTTAGAAGGCCAGATGTAAATCAGATTAGAAGGCTCCAGGTCCCAGCTACTCAGTCCTTTAAATGAAAACACTGTTTAATTGCAAAAGTGATCAAATTGTTGTCTATTTACTTCACATGTGAAATAAAATGAGGCTAATAATTAAAGGAAAAGTAAAATATTTCAGATATATAAAGTTTGGAAGTAAATAGTTTAGATAACACTTTCTTGGTTCTTTGTGGTTGGCTGATACATGGTCCTTGAGATGTTGCAAAGGAACATAAATACTTTTCATTTAATTCAGATATGCATAATTTTAGATGGTGAAATGCACACAAACACACATACACATATCTATACACACATAGAAACGCCTACTAACACACACATACAGACATACACATAGATAGACATACTACAGACATACATATAAATATATAAACATACCTATAAACATATAGACATACACATAGAGACACAGGCACAGTTACCTCCATATAGACATACACACAAAAACACACAGAGACAGACACACAAACACAGACACACACACATGTTCACCTTCCTTCACAGAGCTGAAATGTCAAACTCAAAATAAATTCAAAACATTTACAAAGTAAATTTAGACATCTGAAGGGGATTTCCCACAATTAAATTTGCAGTACTATCAACAAAATCGGTTTATTTTAAGACGGGCTGCTCGATATATAAATTCCCCTTTGCCTTTGAAATGCTTTTACCAGATAAGATAGCTTTTGTTTAATCTACTATTTTCAGAACTAGCTTTGGGGTCTGAATACACCCTGCAGAGTGACTTGAGATTTCCTACTCTGCTTTCAAATGTGCTTCTTCTGTGTTTGTATTTAGTAATTTCCTGTCAAACAACCTCACATAATTAACTTTCCTTGCTCCAACCCACTTTTTTTTTCCCCTATTCCTACTTCCTGAGGATGGTAATAAAATGCTGATCACAGGAGACTGGTTTTTGTTCCCCTCCTAGCCCCTTCTCTGACTCCCTTTGTGGGAGCACAAGTTGCAGGGAGATTCTCGTCAGGGAAGACCTGGACCAGAAGTCAGCAAAGACTCTGTGGCCATTTGTGACATCTGCATACTAGCCAGCCCTCGCTCTTAGGCATGTAAGAAAGAAATGTTGCCAGTGCATTGCTCTTGCTGTGGAAAGACGAGAGAAAGAAACCAGCTGTCCCAGCCAGCCTCTACATCAAGCCACTACAATGATGCCATCCAAAGGGTCCCCACTGCCACATGTGACCATTCAGTTGCCCAAATGCTCCCAGGGCTACTAAGGAACTCAATTTGCACCTTGATTTGTCTTTAACTAGTTAACAGGAGTTACATGGGGACAGTGGGCATCTGACTGGACAGCACAGCTTGACAACCATCTGCCAGTTTACAAGACATAAAAAGAGTAAAAGAACAAGATATCATTAGCAAACCTTTAATTCATAGCAGGCTTTCTTCAACAGAATTGAAAAAGGAAAGTGGAGAAAGATGAGACCTGTGGATTAATCCAAGTCTAAAAGACATTTTAACTAGCTGCAAGGAGGTGTTCAATGCATATGTATTTTTTTTAAAGATTTATTTTTATTTTATTTATTTATGTGTACACTGTAGCTGTACAGATGACTGTGAGCCATCATGTGTGTGGCTGCTGGGAATTGGACTCAGGACCTCTGCCAGCCCCGCTCACTTATGCCCTGCTCGCTCCGGTGTAATTCACTGTATCTGTCTTCAGACACACCAGAAGAGGGCGTCAGATCTCATTACGGGTGGCTGTAAGCCACCATGTGGTTGCTGGGATCCAAACTCAGGACCTTCAGTACAGTAGTCAGTGCTCTTACCTGCTGAGCCATCTCACCAGCCCTCAATGCATCTGTATTAAAACAAAGAGGTAAAGAAAATTGTCTGCTGAGTCAGACATTCGTGAACTATGTATCTGTGCTACAAATAAGGAATTGCTGCTAATTGTTAAAAATATAATGGTATTTTTGAATTTCTAAAAGCAGACTTTATATTCTCAAGATAAGCCAAGAAATACTTCAGGAAGAATGTCATAATATATGGGACTGGCTTGTAAATAGCCCATTTGCAGAATGGGAGCATGTAACTAGATGAGCACATGAAACTAGATGAGCCACTAATTGGTCATGGTTGGATGGCAAGCGCATGAAGATTCCCTCTATTAGTATGTGATTCAATATACATATCATTGAAAGTTTATCTTCTTACTGAGAGGCTTGTTTGAAGAATGCTTCCTTAAGCCATAATATAAATCTATGAATATATGTGCAGTGGTTTCACTGCATTTCATTTGTAGATTAAATCAAATTTTAACACTGTTTCCAGATGCAAAGTTTACCAGTGGGGAATTATACACACAGTATACTCTACAATGGTACATTCTTTAGTTGTTAAAGAGCATGAATTACAGAAGAGAAGGAGGGAGGGAAGAAAGGAAGAAAGACAGACAGAAAGAAATAAAGAGAGGGAGGGAGGAAAGGAAGACAGACAGGAAGAAATGAAGAGAGGGAGGGAGGGAGGGAGGGAAGAAAGGAAAGAAAGACAGATGGGAAGAAGAGAACTGAATCTTAAAAAGCTGTCTTCCAAGGAGCCAAATCTTGCAGAGACTTGATGTGCTGGGGGTAGAAGGGGTGGGAACACACTGTCAGAGGAGAAGTCGAGGGACTCTGTGAGGGAAGGGCCTGGAAGGGGAGCAGGGTTTGGGATGTAAATAAATCCCAGGACTACCTCTACAAGCAATCAAGACACACAGTCACACAAAGACAGACAGACAGACAGCATTAAAAACAAAACAAAACAGGAACCTGCTGCCTCAAAGCATCTGATGTAGAGTGCTTGAGAACACCGTATAAACACACAGACTCGGGTGTGAGAGTACAGAGATCACAGAGTCAGGGGGGAATGTTCAACAGGAGCAGTGAGTTCCGTGGCTTTCAGAAGGGCATTGCCAGTCACAGGTACCACCTACACACAGTTCCGAAGGAGTGGGTGGTGATAGTGAACTGGGGTGCTTGACACACAAATAACCATGAAGTCCCAGGGACGTGGACCCAGGAGCAGCAATGAGCACATGGGAGTAGGGCGTGAACAAAGACAAGGCATGGAAATGGAATTAGATTTGAATTCAGATGTAGTCAAGAGGCATAGGCCCACTCCTTTCACTCGGTGTTAGGACACTGAGTTAAAACATACACTAATGGCTGGGCGGTGGTGACACAAGCCTTTAATCCCAGCGCTTGGGAGGCAGAGGCAGGTGGATTTCTGAGTTTGAGGCCAGACTGGTCTACAGAGTGAGTTCTAGGGACAGCCAGAACTAGACAGAGAAACCCTGTCTTGAAAAAACAAAACAAAAAAAAAAAACAAAACTATACATTAGTGATCCTGACTGCTGAACCAGGTGGGCTACCCAACTCCACACTCATCCTCATGAACTACACAATTATGTGGCATTGCTGTAAGCATCTAGATCCCTGAACCAAAAGCCAAATGCATGGGTGAGGCCTATATCACTGTAACGAAAAGAAAAAAACCCAGGCCAAGTACATCTAGGCTCCGCACTTCTCATGATCTCAAATATGTTACTTAGCATATTTGTGTCTTGGCATCCCCCAGGAGTAAAATCTGATGATAGCAGCACCTCCCTCCCAGGACTAATGTGAACATTTAAAATTTTAATATGTGGAAAGCACGTCTAAAAAGTACTCAGAAAGCCCAGCACACGCGACACACTGGGGCTCGTATTATTACCACTTTCCTACTGAATGCCTCTGGGCCCAAGGCCTCAAAATCCCTGAGCCTCCGCTTCCTTCTTTCAAAACCATAATATCCCTGTCTTCATAACATGCTAGATGGTTTGTGGAAGAAAATAAAAGGAAAAATGGCTTCATAAATTGCCAGTGTTGTAGCTGGAGCAGTTATGGAACTGAGTTCCACTGTATTTCACAGAATCGTGAGCTCTTTTTTTTGTGGAAATTGATATTTTTTATCTCCCTAGGCTGCTGAGAACCTCACATAGCAATTGTTAGCACAAAATTAGCCACTCTCACTTCATACAACGTAATTAAAGTACTGGTTTTTTTGGAAATCTAGCACATGAATCAGCTGGGTACAGTAGATGGATACCCAGCCATTAGAGATGTCTAAACAATTTAGTTAAGCTTTAGCAAAAATATGAGCTCACGCGGGCCAAGTTGTGCAGAGAGGAAAGCCCTGAGCCCTCCAGAGAGTTGTGTGCCCTGTCTTTCATCTTCTTTTCCATCATTATTTTTTTAATGTAGCAAATTTCACTCAATTCTTTATTCTTTCCTGAAAGTTCATCTTGGGATATGAGAAAATACGATGCACCAATGCACATTGGTGAAGGAGGCTTGCTGGAAGGAGCAAAATTACAGGATACACATATACAGAGGGGAAATGGATGGTTTTAAAGTCAGTTTCCTGAAATAAAACCTCCTCAGCCTCTTAGTCCACTTTCAAAGCTGCCTAGTGGCTAGTTTTAAACGGCTACTTTGTGCATTAGGAAGATCTGCTCCTTTTTTCATTTGGGATTTGAAACAGGGTCTCATTCTGTAGCCCAATCTGGACAGGAACTCTAGACAATCCTGTCTCAGCTTCCTAAGTACTGATATGTGCCATCACGCCCAGCTCAAACCCAACCCTTATGCATCTCCACAGCCTTCCCTAGATCCCTTCCATATTAAGGAATTATAAGCTCACTCTATTGTCATAGTCTGGATTTTAATTGTTACAACAAAACACCATGAGCAAAAAGCAAATAGAGGACAAAAGCTTTATTTAGCTTACACTTCTACCTTGCTGTTCGTCACCAAAGGAAATCAGGATAGGAACTCAAACAAAGCAGGAACCTGGAGGTTCCTAGCCAATGCAGAGGCCATTGGAGGGGTGCTGCTTACTGCCTTCCTTCCCCTGGCTTGCTCAGCCTGCTTTCTTACAGATCCCAGGACTACCAGCCCAGCAATGGCCCACCACCAATGGGCTGGGCCTTCCCTGTTTGATCACTAATTGAGAAAATGCCTTCTACCTGGATCGCATGGAAGCATTTCCTCAACTGAGGCTCCTTCCTCTGATGACTGCAGCTGTGACAAGCTGACAGCCAACCAGCCACTACATCTACCAAAGCCCTGGTAAAAAGAAGAAATAGCATATTGGCTTAGCTAAGCAAGAGCTGAGAGTAAGGGCTGAGTTTTGTTTTGTTTTGTTTTGTTTTTAAGTGATTTTTGAATAATGACACCACATGAGCTTTGGAGTGATCTAGAATCTAGCCATGTGGGTCACTTGTTGATATATGGGGCCATGATCTGAATGGCAAATTCATGGGAAGTCATGTAAATGTGGTACTACTGTGTGGCTTCGTTCTATAGGAATGAGCTGACGTCCCACTAGAATCTTACATTAAAAGGCAGGCACAGGCACTCAGAGCATGGACGTGGCCTGGGATGCCCTAGCAAAATGGTTCTCAACCTTCCTAATGCTGCAACCTTTTAACACAGTTCCTCATGTTGTAATGATCCTCAATCAAAAAATTACCTTCATTGCTACCTCATAACTGTAATTTTGCTGCTGTTATGACTCATAAGGTAAATATCTGTGATTTCTGAGGATTTCAGGCAACCCTGTGAAAGAGGTTCTTTGACCCCCAAAAGGGTCTTGACCCACAGGTTGAGAAACATTGCCTTAGCAGGTGTATCCAATCTGCAGCCTGCAGACCACATGTGTTTAAAAACACCTATGAATGCAGCTCAACACAAAGGTGTCAATTGACTTAAAACTACAATTTTACTCTTTAAAAAAATAATTGGTAGTTCAATGACATAGTTCTCAATACCAACTTTTAGATGGCAATACCAGTGTTGTACTGTGAAAAGGATGTTGGACACCCTTTGCCAAGGCAAATAAAAAAGAATGCTAAGACACTACATACAACAAAACCTTGATTCTATATTTTTATCCATCTATAAGGAAAGTCATTACTTCCCAGCACACATGAAGCTAATTCCAAGCTGAGAGAAAGTCTAATTGTGATGAAACTATAAAGCTTCCAGAAAAAATAACATAGGAGACACACTCTATCATTTAGAAGTTTAAGAAAAAAAAAAATCATACAGAGGATACAAATGACAGGCTGTGACAGAAAAGGTTGATATATCTGACTAGGGAACACTGAAACCTGCTCATCAAAAGTCATGGCTACAAGACAAAATGAGGAGAGAGGTAGTGGGTGAAGGAAAGCCACACAGCACACAGCTGCCATGTCTAAAACAACATGGAACTCTTAGAAGTAAAAAAGAAAAGGAAAAGTTGAAAACACTCATCCAAACAGGAGATGGAAACATCTGTGGGGCACAAGAAACACAAGGCATACCATGGTGTGCCTTGGAACGTCACCACAGGTTCCTGTGTTCAACACTAGGTGTATGGCTGTGGCCCAGCATTAGGAGAGTTATAGAACCTTTAGGAGCTCTGACCTAACTGGTCCCTGGGAGTGGTTGGGCCTTGAAGGTTTATTAAGTAAGATTTCTTTTCTTTTCTTTCTTTTTTCTGTGTGTGTGTGTGTGTGTGTGTGTGTGCGCGCGCGCGCGCGCGCGCGCGCACATTCACATATGTGCAGGTGTCTCTGAAGGCCAGAAGAGGACATCAGATCCCCTGGAGCTAGAGTTACAGGCGATTATGAGTCACTGGGTGTGTGCGAGCCCTGGGAACTGAACTCCTGTCCTCTGAAAGAACAGGAGCAAACACGCTTAACCACCGAGCCAGGCTCCCTGGTGGTTCTCTGCTTCCAGGGCCACATGTATGGAACTGCAGTCAGCAACTCCTGCTAGCAAGGACTCTACCGCAGACCTTCCTGCTCATAACATGCTATGTCGCCTCAAACTGCGAGCCCAAAGAATCCTCTCTTCACTTAAAAAGAAAGTGTAATCACACGCACGCCCAAGAGACTCGGACAAAGATCCTCACAGACACAGCAAAACCTGAAATTAAGCAATGGCCACTGACTGAGCTAATGAGTATCTGAAATCATGCCACTGGATTTTAGGCAGTGCAATCCTTACGTTTTTTTTTTTTGTTTGTTTTTGTTTTTGTTTTTTTGATGCTGTAGCAAACACATTTAAAAGGAAGAGGCAGGTTCGGGAGGTGGTTCAGGGATTAAGAAGCACTGACTGCTCTTCCAGAGGTCCTGAGTTCAAATCCCAGCAACCACATGGTAGGTCACAACCATCTGTAATGGGATCTGATGCCCTCTTCTGGTGTGTCTGAAGACAGCTACAGTATACTCATACATAAAATAAAATCTTTAAAAAAAAAAAGAAAAAAAAAAGGAAAAGGGATTATTTTGGCCTCATGGCTTGAGCCTGTCTTTGGTGGGAGACACTGCTTTGAACCTGGGGCAAAGCAGCTAACACAGCGTGGGAAAGCAACCCAACTACAAGAACACAGAAAGGGGAGAGAGAGGCCAGGATGAGACACTGGACCTAAGACTGGCTGGACTGCCCTGACTCCTCCCACTAGGCCCCAAACGCAGCACACTGCTAGCCCTTCAACTTGCTGTCAAACTATGAAGCCATCAATTGGTTAATTTATTCATGACGTGAGAACCCCTGTGATCTAATAATGCTTAAACCTGCTGTCCAGCAACCCAAGCTCCCAGTATAGGAGCCTATGGGGGACATTTCCTGCTCCAGCTGCATCATTTGACAGCCAAAATTAAAATGGTACCCTCTCGAATTTGGCCAACATGATGTTCAGAAAGGAAGGAAAAAAATAGGAGAGACACAAAAGAATATTAATACAATGATATTCTGCATATGGATAATTTAAACTCTGTCTTCCCCAAGGAAGTCTTGAGGGTGCTCGCTAAAGTGCTAAAAGCAACATAAGCCCTGACTCAATGAAAAAACATTAAGAATCAATCAAACATCTTCCTTTAATGTTAAATTTAAAGGAAAAGAAATGCTGAGTTTACTTGACCCTAGCAGATGCTAGAATTTTACATTACAGGTGTGACAAGCATTTACCACAGCATGTTACACGGAGTTGTTTGTAAGGGTGAAGCAAGAGTGTCCAATGGCAGAGGGATGTGAATCAGAGTGTAAAACTAGTTAGTGAAATACTACAGAGCACTAAAAAGAACACTAGTGAAGATCCAGTCATCCATTTAAAGGTACCCATAACATTAAAAGAATGATTTGAAAAGACCAGAGAAGAACACAGCAAAATATCCCAAGTAGTCATGTAGCTGGAGGGCAGGGGGAACATGGCCATGTTAGTTTTCTTGGCCTGTAACAAATACTTGCGATAAAGGAATCTGAAAAGAAGCTAAGTACCTTTTGGCTCAGTTTTCTAGGCTTCAGCTGGTTTGGAGGTTTGGGGCCTATGGCAAAGCAGCATATCACAGTGGGGTGCACGTGGTGGCGAAAGCTGCTCACCTCAAATCAGCCAGTAAATGAAAGAGAGGAAGGGGCTGGGGTCTCAACATACCCATCAAAGCTATGTTCATTCCATGACCTAACTACCTCCCAATAGCGTCCTCCTCTTAAACGATCCTCCATGTCCCAAGAGCACCTAGTGGTGGGAATCAAATGTTCAACAGATGGTCCTTTGAGGGAACTTCTTCAAGCGATAAGGGATTTCTCCTTCCTTTGTATGTTAATAGAATGTCTTGATCTGTCTTCCCTGCATCTGGGGAGATGAAATGGAAATGTCTGGTCTGATTCAATTGACAAGAAACGTAAAGACTATCTGCAGCAGCCTTCTGCACAGAGGTTAACTGAGCTGCACATAATTATGCCTTCCAAGTTCTCACCTTTTACAAAATCTAGCTTTGCTCATCAAAGGAAGATACCTGTTAGATACAATGACCAGGAATCTTAAATTGTGTGGATCTACATCATATATCTGTGTATAGATAGGTGTGTTCTCTCTCTCTCTCTCTCTCTCTCTCTCTCTCTCTCTCTCTCTCTCTCTCTGTGTGTGTGTGTGTGTGTATGTGTAGTGTGTAGTTCGCAGGACAACCCTGGCTCCCATTCCTCCAGTACAGCCCATTGTTTTTGAGATAGGGCCTCTCATTGGCTTGGAACTCACCAAACAGGCTAGTGCGGTTGGCCATCCAGGCCCAGGTATCTCTATCTCTACTTCTCCTGGATTGGAATTACAATCACCAGACCTGGCTTTTTTAAGAACATGAGGCTTGGGATAAAACACAGGTCTTACCAACCAACCCCATCTCCCCTGCCAAGGAATACAGTTTTAAATTTCCCTAGTTCAAGAACTAAAGAGGAAAAGAGTCCACATTCTTTAGCTGGTGACACTGGAACTTAGCAGAGGCAAATAAGACCATTGGAAGGGGGGTGGGGGCCTGGTATTTAGGTTAGCATTACATGAAAAGAACACTATGCAAACACAAGAGCTGTGCCACAGTCTACTGACTATAAATGAATATGAAACCTATTTCCATTTCATGCAGCCGAGAATCTTGTTTACCAGACACATGATACAATTAAAGCCAAATGAAGAGATGGCCCTGAGCTATGCATTTATAATAAGAACCAGGACCCCTTTTTTTTTCTAGACTCTACCCAGTCAAGGGCTTGAAACCTGGATCAGATGCCTTAGCCAACAGGATTCTAAGTGACGGTCCTCTCAAAGAGAAGTGCTTATATGAAACTGGAAGATGGTGAGAGACATGTGCTTTTGACTCAGGCAGCTACTTCTCAGTCTTAACGCATGGGCATCTGAGGCAGAACAAAGAATTGCAGCCTCCTGTCACTGCTGATAGGCCAGGACTGAGCACAGGAGCACTCATTCTGCCACTGGTGATCCGAGCACCATCTGAGTAGCACCTCTGCCTCTGCCACTCATCTGTACCTCCTGTCTTTTTAAGGGTTATAACCCAGTTCCCTGCATTCCGCCCCTTTCTGTTGGACATACATAAAAGAGGTCAGGTCCCTTGAATGACCCATGACTCAAGACACAAGCACACACTCTCTGCTTTGGTTCCCTTTGAAAATCAGATAAAATATTCCTAGTTTTCTAATTCCTGAACATCTATGATGTGTTTTCTCTCTCTCAATTGCCTAGAAGGTAAAACATGGAAACAGAAGAAATAAAATTTCTGTCTCAAGGGCACACATCCTTGGATTGGCCCTGGCAATAGGAATGGCAGATTAAGGACTGAGCGATGGTCTCTGAGTAGAAGACAATTCTATAACATCTGGAGAATGGCCCTGAGGTAAGACTGACTGAACTGTCACTGTGTATGTGTGACATATGTCATGTGCCTTTCTAGTTTACTGTTTCCTTAGAGATGTCTCCATTGTCATCCAATACATATATGAAATTTACCCATATTTCATAATGCAGTACACTTAAAACCGTGTAGAGTTCATGACCATATAAATATGACGACGGTCCCCATGGCTGGCTGACTGATTTAGGGGAAAAGGAAGCAGCTGTCCCCTGTGCTCACTTAGGGCAGGTCAGACTCTGGTTTCTGGGTCAGATGTGATAAACAACTTTATTCATCTCTCCATTACAGAGAACTACCAAGCCTGAACAGAAGAAACTGCATGGTGATTGGGAAATTCAGGGATATGACTAACAAGTCAGGGAAGGCCTAGGAACTCAAACTACAACCAAACTAGTAGCCTCTGGGGAGACCTAATCTAGCTGGAACCCAGGGAAAAGTGCTTTAAGGGAGGGGGTGGCAAAGCCAGACAGGGGTGAGGCTGTGGGAGTGGCAAAGCAATAACTCTAAGCTATTTAGCTCGGGTCTGCTAACACTGTAGAGAATGGACATCTCTACTTCAGTTATTTCTTCCCCTCTTTGTCTCTCATACTTGACCATGAAAACACACATACACACACACTGAGAGAGAGAGAGAAAGAAAGAGAGAGAAAAAAGAACTAACTATATACTATTTATAGGTAGTTTTATAGATAGGTTGTCAGTGGCTAAGAGCACTGACTGCTCTTCCAGAGGTCATGATTTCAATTCCCAGCAACCACATGGTGGCTCACAACCATCCGTAACAAGATCTGACGCCCTCTTCTGGAGTGACTGAAGACAGCTACAGTGTAATTACATACATGAAATAAATAAATAAATCTTAAAAAAATAATAATAATTAAAATGGACATAAAAATATAATATACACACAATAGAATACAGAAAAATAGCAAAAGACATAAACAGGCATGTCTGTGGAAGACACACAGGGAGTAAAAAAACACATGTAAGTATTATTAACCATAAGCAAAATGCAAACTAAACCCACGACATGATGTTGCAATCCACCTTCTATCAAAACAGTTAAAGCATAGTAAAAAGTCCTGGAAACTATGCTCCACACTGGATCACATGTACGCACGCTGCAGATGGGATATAAAGTGATTCAGCTACTCCAGAAGACAGTTTGGATGATTCTCATGAAACTAAGCCTTGGAAAAGTACTCAACAATGGCACTGAACTAGCTATCAAAATACACAAGTCAGCTGAGTCTATGACATGGAGGGAAAAGGCAATCTTTAACAGTCATATGTCATATATATAACACAGCTTATGATACTTACCAGGAAGGGAAAAATCACAAAAATAAAAAAAATCAGTTTTTATCAGAAGACAGGGAGAGTGAGATATGGACACGGTCATAAAAGACCAAGGTAAGAGATGTGACAGGATGAGATGCTCTGGGCCTCAGTGGTGGCAGCAGACACCCAAGCCTATCTGTCCAATCAAGTCCAGTCAACTATATGCACACAAATATAGACATACTCACAAGAGAGATACAGAGGCCGACAGAGTCCTAAGAAATGGGAAATTTAAGTAAGATCAGTGATTTCTTGGTTAATATTTTTTCCTGGTGTGCTGCTACGCTGTAGGTTACTACCATCAGATTTTGTTAGGTAAAGAATCCACATGATTCCCTGTATTGCTCATGCACTTATATGTGAAATCTACAACTATCCTGAAGTACAAAGATTATTTTTAAGTAAAAAATAAAATAAAATAAAATTGAAATGAACAGCTGTGTTCATAATAGACAAGGTCAACTTTAGAACGAATGGAATCAACAGAGTTAAGTGGAAATATCATCTAATCAAAAAAAATCATAAGATAAGGATCATACATATAAATGCACCTATACATGGTTTAAAATACATGGACAAAATTCACATTAAAGCCTAACAACCACGTTTGCAGCTACAACCGAAACAGAGAACCAGGAAGGTGAACTGAGAACTCAAAATAACCAACTGGAACTAGTTGGTATGTACACTCCAGCCAATCCTAGCAAAAAGCATTAATGTTTTTATAGTAAAAGAAATATTCAACAAAAAAGAGGTCATAATTTAAATTCCAAGAAAACAGCAGCAAACCACCTCAACAAAATTTTTATTCTACGAGGTGTGTTCTCAAGTCATGGGATGACACGATTAAATTAGATGGCAACAAGAAATCTACAAATGGTTAGAAATTAAATGTATGTCTCCTTAGGTCATAAATGGGCACTTTTTCATAAGATTACGCCTCCTTGGTTTATCTGTCGTCTTACATTCTATTGTCTTTCTAAGTGTTAAATGCTGTGTTTATTTTAAAACTATTTTTTATTAATCCTTTGAGAATTTCAGGCAATACATTTTGTACATATCCACACCCAATGCTTCTCAAAAGCATCCTCTCCATCCTCCCCTGCATTCCAACCCAACTCTGACTCATCATTACTCTCTTCTGTTTCCATCAAGTCCAACTTGCCTCCATGTATGTTGGTGTACCATGTGCAGGCAGGGCCCATGGAAGTCAGAAGAACACACTGAGTCCCCTAGAACTGGAGTAAGAGACAGTTGTGAGCTGCCCTGTGGGTGCAGGGAATCAAACCTGGGACTTCTGGAAGAACCAAGAGTGTTCTTAACCTCTGAGCCATCTCTACAGCCCTGGTCCCTGCCCAACTAGTTGCAGGAGTACGTGTTGCCAACCTACCAGTAGACATCATTAAAGAATGCTGGCGTTCCCCTTCCCAGCAGCTATCAGTACCAATGGCTCTCGAGGTAAGAGTGGAATTTTGTGCCCACCTTCTCCAGTCTATAGTGGGAATTTTTTTTTCTGGCTTGAATTTTTAGAGGTCTTGTGCATGTGAGTTGATGTATGTAACTGCCTTATTAATCCACCAAGTCTGGTAGGGGGAAGGGGTTGAGTAAGGTGGGGCTGGCAAGATGGACCATGCTTCCACCCCCCTCTTCCACTAAGAACTTCCTGAGCCTTAGAGGGAGGAGTGTGATAAATGTGTTCCATTTACAGAGGAGCACTTCCATTCTCTTATTCTCTGCCTGTTGATCAGTTCAAGGTACTACATCAATTGCCATTTACTGCAAGAAGCAGCAACTCTGAGGAAGGCTGTGAAATGCCCTGATCTACAGGCGTAACAAGGCCTGAAAAGGTATTTACAACAGTAAATGGCATGGAATCGTTCACTTTTTGTCCAGACCTACGTTCTGCTCCTTGACATGGAATCCTGTTATGTGACCTGCCATGTTATAGGGAAGAGGAAACAGTAGACATTTAGAAGAATGATAGAATCATTTATCCATTTACAACTATGACTTACTGAAATGTTATTAATTGAAATGTTCAGCTAAAAAAACAACAACAACAACAACACAATAAAACATAAGTCAACGCTGAGACTCAAGACATCTTGACTTGAACCAGTTTGCCCAGTCTGTTCATGCCTTGGCTGAGCTTCAACATCATGACTGGAAAGCCTTCAGATTCTAAAAGATGAGTGACTTTCACACACCTGAAATGCAGAAGAGGTTTTCTAATCTAAAAGATATAAAGCTCATCTTTAATAAAGTTGGGATTCAGAACCGAGATATTTTATTAAAATATATAAAAAAAGTTAGTTAAGATTGATTTCAGTACTAAGTGTGAATATTGCCAGTGTTCCTGCGGTTTGGGTTTTCTTTATTCCCTAAGCACAATCCCACTCCAACTGTCCTAACCCCACCCCAGACTCTAGATTTTCTAGATTTTTAAATATTAAAGTCTACTCTTGTTTTCAAGCATTAGGAAGGTAGCCATTTTAAAGGCAAAGGGAAAATAAACCTAATAGTAAATGATGGCTGTACTATTTATATACACAAAATTGAGAATTTTTACCATGATCTATAAATAAATAAATGGGAAAATCTCACAACCTCATCATCCTCATCCTCCTCCCTAATCCATTCATTCAACAGACATTTCCTGTCTGTTGAGTGTCAGACATTATACAGTCATCATTCTTGTGAGAAATATCCAATTCTGCACAGAAGACAAGCACACAAACAAATAACTACAATTTAATATGATTTTTGCTATCACAAAGGGGCCACAGACAAATTCAAATTGACAGAGTTCCATAGGAAAGAAAGTTGGGCTTGGCTTTCAAGTGGGCAGGAGATGCCTAAGAAAAGAGAATGGAGTGAGTTCAACATAGGACTGGTCCATTCATAGAGAGGACATGGCAAGACATGATTTCTTACTAACACTAGAAGTTAAGGCACATGTGAGGAGGAGGGCTGGGGTACCAAAAAGACATGGAAAACTCAATGATCTAGCTACATTCAAGGCTTCAAGGCAAGGTAGAAGTGTGATAGATGTTTGCTCAAACACCCTAAGTCTAGGATCAGGTGGTATCTCCTCTTATTCCTGGCAAGGAATAATAAGGAAATGAACTAGATAAGAACCAAGGAAACAGAGAAAAATATTATTTCTAAGGATATTTAGTAAATAAAATGAAAAAAAAAAGACTTGGAGATCCAACTGGTTGTGTGGATAAGGGAACATGGATCTACCTTCCTATTTAGGCCCCCGAGGATACTGGGAAGGGGGATGAGGTAAAGAAGGAAATGGAGGAGATTGAGCATGGTCAAGTTTCACATGTTATGCCTAGACAGGAAGATGGAGGCTCAGCACTGTACCATATAGAGACAAAGAGGCACTTTTTAGACAGTAAAAAGAATAAAGGAGGGGCTGGCGAGAAAGTCCAGAGAGTAAAGGCATAGACACCGTCAAGCCCGACAATTGGAGTTTGATCCACAGCATGCACATGATGGAAGGAAAGACCACACTCCACCAGGCTATCCTAGCCACATGAACACAATGGCAAGAGTAGATATACATACATGTGCACACAGTGGCACATTCAAAAGAAATAGACATTTTACTTTTTTAACGCATGAAGATAACGGTTTAGAAGCCAGGGATTTCCACCGTTTGCAGAAGTCCAAAGGATAGAAGAAATCAAATACTGGAGATACAGCTTTTATTTTTATCATAAGAAAGGCTTCCTTAGTAAGCACTGGCCAAAAACGAATTTAACGTTTCGCTCTAACATGCCTTTTGTCTCAAAGAGCCTGCACAACACTTTTCCTACAGAATTCCCAGAAAAGTCAATACTTACGCAGAGTTCCCCAACCCATCGTGAACACCTTGATAAACAAGCCTGCCTGAGTCTGGTCTACCCTATACAACCTTCTGACAACTGCTAAACTGAGCCCCCAAATGAAAATCCTAATCAAAAGTAGGGCACATCATCTTGTTTACCACCCACAGTCTCTGTCAGTGTGTGTGTGTGTGTGTGTGTGTGTGTGTGTGTGTGTGTGTGTGTGTGTGTGTGTGTGTGTGCGCGCGCGCGCGCACGCGTGCACCTGCCTGCCTGCCCATTAACTCTTCCTGGGGCAGATCATTCTAAGATAAAACACAGAATAAAGTATATTCATTTTTAATACTTAAAGAGTAGATGAGAAATCAAAACCAGAGAAAGAGGGAAACATTACAAGGACTCTGGGGAAAATGCCTTCCTATCTGGCACTCGCTCTAGGGCATCCAAGTCCAAGCAGCTAAGTCTAAGTGTGTAAAGCAGCTGGCGGGGACCTGTGGTGGAAGAGCAAAGAGCAAAGGGACTCCGGCAGAGCCTCGTTCCTCAGGAGCCAACAGTGATGTAAGAGAGGCACCAGGCCAAAGCTGTAAGAAAATAAGCATTCACCCACTGCTAGAACCCAGAAGAGCCAATAGCAACAAGCATGGGAAATGGTACACAGTGGTCGTGAACAGCTTAACAAAAATATTCTATGGCAAAAGGTGGTGAAAGAGTCCAAGGGGCCAGGAACACAAAAGAACACTGTCTCAGAGCTCCATATGCCTGACCTGACCTGAGCTGGTCTGTCTCATTCATTCATTAAGCAAAGTGGTCCTGCTAGTGTGGCTTCCCCCACAAGATTGATGTTCTCGGGGAGAAAAACAACACCTGGAGACTGACATGATTCTAAATAAAATGCTTGATTATCACTAAAGGAATCTAGAAAAACACAGAAATCTGAACTACTGGATCTGGTTCAGCCTGTCTTCCAGAGGCTGAGAGAAGGCAGCGGGTAGAGCCTCTCTGACTTGCCCTCAAGCTTTTCAGGCTGTGGTCTAATAAAGATGATTGAAATGCATAGCATGACAACAGACACTTTCTTGGAAGGAAGTAACCATGAGGACAATGGCTCACTCATCAGAAACAGCCAGACATACCTATAGGGTATGCAACGTAAGCCAAAATTGTCTGTTTTGAAAGGGGAAAAATAACTTATAAAAATCTACTGTGAAAAGGGGAAAAAAATGCACTAGCAGCATTCCCGGATGATGTCGTATCAGGTGCCTGTTCCAGGTCAACTACAGAGCAACAGGAAGTGAGAACAAAAGACAAATAGGACCAGGCCTACAGTACCCACCCCAGACAGCTACACTCTTACTAACAACACAGAAAGAACACCTGCTTCCCTCTGAATAGTAGGATAGTCACGATGTGCCCAATTCGGTCATTTCAAAACCTAGTTACCATAAACACAAGGAAATATTCCACTGTAAAGCAGTCCACACTCCCGACGGTGTTGGACAACACCCTTTAAACATGTTCTCTTTTAAAAATTTGTATTGATTCTCTAAGAAGTGCTTATGAGATATTTTGACAATACCCATCCCCAACTCCTCCCTTACCTCTTCCCAGATCCACCCCGCCACACTACCTACTACGGATTTTGTGTCCCCTTTTTTTTTCCTCATTTAGTAATCCACTGAGTCTACTTTGTGCTGCCAATATACACATGGGTATATGGGCATCCATTGGAGACCAGAAAACTGTCTCTCCCTCCCTAAGAAGTCACGTATTGTCAAGACCATCTCCCTGCTGGGATGCTGACTGGCTGGATCCTGTGCAGGTAGCTACAGCAGCTGTGAGTCCATGAGTGCAGTGGTCCTTCCATGTCCAGAAGACACTGTTTTAGCCCAGTCCTTCTTTACCTCCAGCTCTTAACTCCTTCTGCCCTCTCTTCCTGTAAGGTCTGGGACCTCAGAGTCAGAAGTGATACAGACATCACATTTTTAGCTAAGCATTTCACTGACGCTTACTTTCTCTATTTTACCAGTTGTGAATTTCTCCCTTAAACATCATCTGCTACATAAAGAAATGTCCGTGATGAGATTCAACAGCTGCACTAGTTTATGGGTATAGAACACTAATCTAGAGGGCATTTTCATGCTATGTCACTTTAATAGTGGCAACAGTAATAGATTCACCCCTGTGGCCTGTCAGTTCCCCAACCATGGGTTCTTGGCCTGATTTCCAGAACCGGGAACACATGACTTCCTGTGGAGCAGCCCTTAAAAACCAATCAGAAGGTGGTTGCTTACCTTCAGAACATTCAAGCCACTACTGCACACCTGAGCATAGCTTCCCAACCTAATCATTAATGCAGTTCACAGGCTTTGCAGCTAGGCAAGATTATTGATGGTCTTCCCCCATAAAAACACATACTTCCCGGTCCAGCACCATGAGAGCTAGCCAGCAAAGGAGGAAGCTTCCTAGTCACTTAAAACACCATGTTTTTCTCATGTCCTGTAACCAAAGGGGGTGATTCTTCAGCAACAGGGTCTCAATTCTGGTGGACAAGCAAAAAAAA
>NW_022196913.1:32829613-32830896 GCF_008632895.1 Mastomys coucha
AAGAAAAAAAAAAGAAAGAAAGAAAGAAAGAAAGAAAGAAAAAGAAAACCAATGGCAATATGCTTTATATTTTTCTGAGAGTCTTTCAGACAACTCTGACTAATCAGGAGAAGAAGTATCTCACACCTGGCACAGGCCTTTTATTTTTGCAACCCATGGCTTCTTGGAGGAGTTACTGCTGTATAGGGTCATCTCTAATTAAACTCTGTGTGTGTGTGTGTGTGTGTGTGTGTGTGTGTGTGTGTGTGTGTGTGTGTTGTTAAACAATAAGTTTCCATGTGGCTTTTCCAAACATCCTGAGTGAAAAGGAGATGGGCAGGTATTTATGTGGCTCTAGGGTTGGGAGACTAGAGATAACATTAAATGCTTTACAAGAGAACTAGCATGAATCCTTCCTCAGCATGCCATTTTTCTCCCTGCCATCTCCATCCTAAGCAGGTGACAGCAAGGCTAGCAATGACTAGGCTTCAGCCAGAACAGAGCAGCCATCAAAGAGAGTATAACCAAAAACAAAGGGGAGACATTTGATTACTAAACATTTGAAGATCCGGGAACAGATTTTTTATTGCCTGTGATGCCCAGTCTTGATCCAACCAATGAACACATAGCTATCTACATAAGCCCCTGCTATAGTTTATGGAACTGGAATCTGCAATCATCTACCATTATCATCCTCCATAAGAAATAGATATATCTGCTTTTCAAAGGACGCAGAATCTACCCTCCTTGGGAAATGGCTGGTGTGTCTTCTTCTTGTCTTTAGCCCTTCTTAAGTGATCACCACATAATGAACACCCTTTCAAAAAAGAAGGCGGGAAGCGGCAGAGGCTCCCTCGGACTTAAGGTCTCAGTGACAGAAGAAGGAACAACTTAATCCCAGGCTAAGTGTTCTTATCTTTCCTTGGGAGAAAGAAACTCTCAACTACAGGAAGAAGCTATTAGAAAGAATGCAGCCTCTTGATTATTTCCAAATTCCCTGCCTGATAGGAAAACAAATAGCATTTTTTCTCCAGTGCCATGGAGTGGGGTGGGGTGTCAGTGACAACAAAGGTGTCATTATCTCTGGCAACATTTTCCTGGGTCCTGTTAATGATCACACTTGCAGCCAGCTAATGGCCCAGGTTCTCACATCTCTGAACAAATATTACCTGGTGGCAAATATTAGTATCCCTAACTCTGCATTCCAGAGAAGTCAAGAAACTTATCAGAAAGGTCAACTCTCAGTAAATAAGGCCAAAACCAGCCAGAGAGCGAGAGAGTAAGAGAGAGTGAGAGAGAGAGAG
>NW_022196913.1:32830906-32852637 GCF_008632895.1 Mastomys coucha
AGAGAGAGAGAGAGAGGCAGAGACAGAGACAGAGAGCCCTATTGCCATGGTTTTTCAGTTCCCTCAGCTTTAAGTCTATCCCCAACAATGGAAATTTCCCCCCAGACACATAAGCAATCACTGCAATGCCATCCTCTTTGCAATGATGAGTGGATTAGTAAAATTTGTTAAAACACACACACACACACACACACACACACACACACACACTCCCAAAAGGACTTCTGGGTTTGAGACGTTTTGATCTAGGCTTATTGAATATACGGGGCACATGATTTACCTGTGAGATATAGTTCTTCAATTAATATATATTTACAGCAGTCTGAAGACAAAATCCAGAGCCTTCCTGAATTCTCAGGGGTCTATAACACCCTCCCCAATACAAATACCTGAGAGCAACTAGTGGTTCTCAATTCTTCCTGGTCACCAGAAAAGACTGAAGGGAACTTTTTATACATAAAATATATATAAATATATCTCCAAGGGCTGGAGTGATGGCACAGTGCTTAAGGACACTGGCTGTTCTTCCAAACAACCTGGGTTAAATTCCCAGCACCGACAGGATGACTCACAACAAACTCTAAGTCTAGCCCCATGGTACCTGACACCATCTTCTAGCCTGGGGGGACACTAGGCAATGTACATGATTCACAGGCATACATGTAGGCAAAACAGAAAAATGTGTGTATGTGTGTGTGTGTATTTCCAAAGGCCAAATCTAAGCTAACTAAACTAGAATACTGACTGATAATCAAGACATGTTCATTTACTCTTGCATTCATCTTTAGACTTGAACTATATCACTCAAGGAAGTCTCAGAATCCTAATCTAAGTGATTCTCCTGGCCCTGGTGGGGAGTAAAAGCACCTACCACTACACTGGCGTTAGACATAACAAGCAAGGCTCTTAAACAACTGTAATACACAGCTAGGTTTTAGAAGCACTATAGCTTCCATCAAAGGGCCTTTTATTCATCACTGAACTTTTAACTCAAAAGAAATGTTAGATACAAAAAAAAAAGAAATGCTAGAGAAAATAAAAAGAGCCACCAGGCGGTCTTGGTGGCATATGAGAGGCATTCAAGAGGCAGAGGCAGGTGGATCTCTGAGTTTGCAGCCACTCTGGTCTACAGAGCATGTGCTTGGATGGCCAGGGTTATACAGAGAAATCACGTCTCAAAAAAATATATCAACAACAGTAAAAAAGGAGCCAGGGTTAGGGATCCGGCTCCATGGTAGCCTGTTTTGCTTGCCTTGCATGAGGACACCCTGGGTTCCACCCCAGATAAATAAAGGGAGGGGGAGAGGAGAGCAAGAGAAGGCCCAGAGCCCTGAACAACTTGTTTACCATCTGGCAACATAGGAAAAGGAAGACCAAAATTGGTTGTTTTCATTTTTTTAAAATTAGCAACATCATAAACTCTGGTCAGCAATCTTCTTTCTACTCATTTTAAAATTTCACCATAGTTTGTAGCTTATTGGCAAAAATGAACCTGTATCTGACTAGATTACAGTTAGTACAGCAGATAAAAATTATAGTAAAAAGAATAAGAGAATAGCCATATTCACAGAGATAACCCACACAGAGTAGCAGATTGTAAACAATTTCGTGAGAACTGAATGACCGTTCTACAAACAGCCAAAGTCCCTGATTATCAACAATATTCGGTATACCTCTCCATACAGCTATTCTATTACATTTTGGATTATCAAAACAAACTAACACACGACTGCCACCACAAAGGGGTGTCAACAACCAAGGTGTCTCTGCTTCGGGGAAGGATCTGGCCCAAATCAAGAAGGGTGGGCCCTATAACAGCAGATCAAATACCATGTACTTATCGGAACCAAAAGACTTTTAAATTGCATTGAGTTGAAGAGAAGAAAGGCAAAGGAGGAGGTGACTTTGTCCTTGTGGGCTTTCACAGTCAGTTTACATCCATATCCACCCGGAATTTCTCAGCAGCCTTCCAGTAGCTGAGGAAATTACTAATGGTCTCTTCACGAACAGATCATCATGAGAAGTAAGCTGGACCACAAGGACATGTACAGCAAGGTCCAGGGACAATGTCCCTCTACTCCACTGAAGGGGTCAGGGAGAGGGGAAAGAACTCATTTCATCCATGGAGATTTTGCTGAATAAACAGTACAGTCAGTTAATACTAAAGGGTTATAACACACCAACAACTGCTCTGAGGTTCTTTTATAAACTGTACTGCCTCGAAAACTTGTAATACAGCTCAGGGCAACATCCTGAGCAGAGCAGAGACGGATGTTTGAAAAGACTAGCATTCCAGAACACCAGAGCTCTAAAGAACATGGCTATTTCCAATAGTGACAACCTGAGCATTTGAACCCAGCTCTACACAAAACCCAAGTCAGTTCATCAAGCAAGGCCTGTCTCCTGTTCTGTGACAACTCTCTATCATGTCTGCTAGAGAAAGCTTTCCCGAGTTGCTCAGCAGGAGATACAATGTATCAATGTGAAGAGCCAGAGAAGAAGCCACTATTCAGGACACAGCACAATTTTTACATGCACCCTCATGCCTCACTTTCCTGTGAAGGCAGGAAGCCTTATCTGTTCACAATTAAACAGACTGCTATTGCTAATAAGCCCAGGATAATGCTTGGGAAAGAAGTAGCTAAGACTATGTTTTGAATTGATGATACAGAACTAACAGATGACGAAACAACAACTAAACAACAACTATGCACTGTTAGGTCCTATAAACTGAAACACAGACATCTTTCTGTGTGCTGGAAAACAGCCCTCACTCTCATCATTGATAAATGTGGACATGATTTACCTAGTCTGCTAAGAAAGCTTTTTACACTTTATATTAACTTTTCTGAATGAAAGCATAGTTTCATGTACTCTATAAAGAATGCTCATGGGATGGAGATGCAGCTCAATTTCATCTGCAGAACTTTTCTAACATGAATGAAGTCCTGGGTTCAATACCTAGCACGCACATAAACCCAACATGGTGGTGCACACTTATAATGCTAGCACTTGGAAGAGAGCTCTTTACTAGCCTATATGCTAGTACTCTATCTTCAAGGCTAAACCTGCCCACAGGCAATAGTTCTACATGCTAAGAGGACAAGCGCGTGCTCACACACACACACACACACACACACACACACACACACACACACCCCAAAAGCCCTAGATCCTCTTCCAGATCAGGTGCCAGGTATTAGGACCAAGAAGGTCTCAACTCCACCAGGCTGAACGAGAATACGAATCAGCATAGTAAGAAATTTCCTCATGTACGGCGGTGGTGGCACACGCCTTTAATCCCAGCACTTGGGAGGCAGAGGCAGGCAGATTTCTGAGTTCGAGGCCAGCCTGGTCTACAGAGTGAGTTCCAGGACAGCCAGGGCTATACAGAGAAACCCTATCTCGAAAAAACCAAAAAGAAAAAAGAAATGAAATTTCCTCAGGCATAGAGGCCACAGAGATCTCATCCTCAATAAACAAACCCCTGAAGCATTATCCCAGCACTCAGGAGGCCAAAGCAGGAGAACTACCATGAGTCTGATAACATCCCGGACTACACAGCAAGTTTGAGGCCAACTTGGGCTCAAGAATGAAACCCTGTCTCAAATTCAAATAAATAAACAAATGTGTGTGTTCTGTGTGTCTGTGTGTAATACATTTTACCGACCCTGGGGTAGAGTATAGGCCACACCAGCTGGAAGTTACGGGGATTCTTACAAGTCAGAAAACTCAGAATTCAAAGCCAGCCTTCATTCCATGTAAAGGTACAGTTCTGCGCCTAACAGGATTTCCACGCACACTTTGTTTGGCGGTTCTTTAGTCTGTCAATTTCTCAACAGTTAAGATGTATGGATCTGGGTCTCCATTTACATTCTGGCTTTGGGTGGCACAAATATTAGGAGTCGGGGCTGCCTGACAGGGCAACTGAGTTTCAGGGCAGCTAGCCAACCTGCCTGATGGCACTGGGCCCACTAACTGAAAAATCCAGACCACAAATCACCGTGAAACAAAACCTTCCCTCAGCATTCCAGTTTTAAAGTACATGTGATTGTGTTCTGTGTTTCTGCCTCCCACCCCCCCACACACCCCCATCTATATGATTAGAGCAGCCCCAGGGGGTGCCAAGTGGACCTCATGGCTCCTCCTCTCACTAACAGCCTGAGCTTTCTCAACATCAGAGCACCCAGGCAGCCTGTCATCTACAGGGCGGCTCCGCGTGTGCACACCTGCAGGTACCTGCACTGCAGACAGAACCTTTGCAGTAGGGAAGCAAGTGGAGACACACTGCCTGAAGAACTCACAGGATGAAGCCTGAGGCTTCTCAGTGCATATCTTTACAACTCTAAACCCAAAAGTGCATTAGTGTTCGTTCCTGCCAAACAGGCTGTACGGCAGTTTTGAAAGACCGCATATAATACCTTCCTAAGACCTGTACTTACAGGGACCCTTTCATCCAAAACATTTAAAGTACATTACAAGTTCAGAGCTATTCATCCCAATGCTCCAGGGAGGTATGCAGCTGGTCAGGTTTATATTCTCTGACGAAGAAACTGAGGCACACTGACAGCCTAAGTACCGCTCTTTAAAAGTTTTGCTTCTCGCAAATGAATAGCTTTAAACACCCTGGCCCCCAAAGCCATACCAGCTGATACAGAAAGAAAGAAATGATTTGCATAATTTTTATAGAAATTAAATAGTACACTACCGAAATCTATACCCTACTGCAGTTCTTTCGACCAGCGAGGTCATAAAAAGAAATTATGAATACCGCACTGAAAATGGCTTATCATTAAATCTGAGATCCTACTGCCTTTCAAGATGCAAAGTCCATAATCACAAATTCGAAGGCAGACATTTCAGCTGTTTTCTTTTTTATAACCCAATTTGGAATCAGGCTTTTTACACCTTTGGCCAAAAGCACTTAGCAAAGATGATTAGCATATTCTCTCTGGACTAGAGGGAATCAATACAAAGCCCTGGAGATTGGGTTCATGGGCTTTTAGTGGAAGGTAAGTATCCCTGAGGCAGTCAGCCTAAGGCGTTGGGGCAGCTCCCTGGTAGGAGACTGAGGAATTGGGGGAGGGGGGGGACAGCTAGGGGCTGTTGTCACCTTAATGTCCAAAGAACAGCAAGTGTGTATTAAGTACTTGTATCTGTTATCACAGTAACTAGCATTCAAAAGTGCTTACTGCACCTGCTGACCTCTGACCTGCCTCTTTATCAAGTCACCTGCTTTACAGACAAGGAAACTGAGGTTCAGAGAGATTAGCAGAAGGGGTTGGAGATGGGGGCCCAGCAGTGGAATGACTGCTACTTATGCAAGGACCAGGTTGCCCGCGTTAGATCCTTAGTACAACAAAACTGAAATAAAAATGGATTTTGTTTTATTTGGAGACAGGATCCTGCATTGTAGTACAAATACTGGCCTCGGACTCTTGGTAAAGTTTCTACTTCAACCTCCCAAGGGCTGAGATGGTAGGCATAAGCCACCATGGACAGCATAAAGAGTTTTTAATGGTAAACATCATTTAAAGGAAGAAAAAATAGTAGATACGCTCTCAAAGACCTTACACTAGAGCTAGACAATACACAATCAATAAACCAAACTGTATACTACCAGAAACTTTTTTTATTATTATTATTTTTACCACAGAACCCATATCGAAAAGTGGAAACGGAGTCTAATGTTATCTCCAGCTACATATTGAGTTTGAGGTAAGCCTGAGCTATATGAGACCATGCCTCAAAAAAAAAAAAAAAAATAGAGTTGGTTTTTTTTGTTTTTGTTTTTGTTTTTTTTGGGTGGGGTGGGTGGGTTGGCTTTTTGATACAGGGTTTTTTTGTTTTTGTTTTTGTTTTATAGCCCTGGCTGTCCTGGAACTCACTCTGTAGACCAGGCTGGCCTCAAACTCAGAAAGCCACCTGTCTCTGCCTCCCAAGTGCTGGGATTCAAGGTGTGCACCACCAAAATAGAGTTTTAAGAGATGGGCATGGTGGCCCACAGCTGTGATCCTAGTACTTGGAAGGCTAAGACAGGACAGTTAATAGTCTGAGGCAAGCCTGGACTATACAGTTTCTGGTGAGACTGACTTAAAGTGTAGGATTCTGCCTCAAAAGAAAAAAAGAATTATCAAAAAGGAAGGTACAAAGTCCCATGGTAATGCTCTAGATACCTTGCTGGGACTCTGGGTCAATAAGGACAGCTTGCAAAGCCGAATCTACCAATGGGCAGACAGATCACAGAACTCCACCTTGCTGCCAATGGTGTACCAGGATGCTTGTAAGAGCAGATCTTTGAAGGCTGAGCTGGCTTTTCTCAGCAGAGAGCATCTAAATGTTTGGGAAGAAGCTCTGAAGGTAATGTTGGGCTAGATAGGTAGACAAATAAACCTAGATATTCCTTTTTCAATTGTATGCATCTTATCTCCCCACCAAGTTTCATTTCAGTCTCCCTGAGATGAGACTTTGCAGCTGGGTCACCGGAGAGTGAGGTGAACTGGAAACTGTATACTTTAAGCCACTGATTGATCTCACTTCATCAATGGCATCAGAAACCTCCCTTTTGGAATGACTATGGGCACCAAGACTTGCCTTTTATTATAGCCTATTTCAATTTCAAAAGAGTCCAATAAGGTCAATTTTACTTGCTAACAGTTTTACAAGAGAGGGAGTTGAGGGCTAAGGAAACTCCCAGGACTCCACTAAAGACCACTAAGTATGTCTTCCCTCACACATACAAAACTGAAGTACAGTTCAAGTCCCTAGCCATTTCCTGCTCGCCTAGGGGTCTGTGCTCTTCCCTTTGGTTGCACACACACCACAACCATGAGCAAATACCATGGGCTGCCCCAGGAGATGGCTCACAGAGCAAACTGTAGCTTGAGATGGCCATGTTCCAGTCATGACAAGCTCTCACTGGGCTCCTCTGCCTCCTCTTGCTACCTGGACCTCTACCCATCAGAAGCCAAGGGCTAATAGCCAAGGTACTGAACTAGTTACGGAGGCATAAATGATGTCATTCTTCATGATTACCCAGGCTACCTTCTCTCACCAACATCACCATCTCAGAGGTGGTTAGTTACCACTGCATGCATTCAACATGGCACGTGTGCTTGGACAAACCTGTTCTCATTCGTGTTTCATCCATCCTTTTAACACAATCCAATTTCTCATTTTCAACATGATCACCTGTGATCCTAATTCAACTGGAGAATTAGCCATGTACTTGTGACCACACTCCTCTTGGAATTATACTCCCTCTAGTAACACATTTCCAAGCTTGGTTCACATTAATATTCTCTCTCTCTCTCTCTCTCTCTCTCTCTCTCTCTCTCTCTCTCTCTCTCTCTCTCTCCTCCACTCAACTGCAAACTTCTGTAGTCAAGTATTAGGAGGGAGTGCATTAACAGATTCAGTTTGCTACTAAGCTTGCAGCCTATTGTGTCATGAGTGGCATATTCATCTTCAGCCTTTAAGACTGAACATGCCTCTGTCTACTTCTCTGTCCCTCAAGCCCTGGTCCAGACAACAGTTAGTAGCACAATCTGCATATGCTGAAAATATTTTTTAGGCTCTTAGAATGCTATAAAAGGTACAATAAGCTCTCAATAAATGCTAGTTTCTATGAATATCAGTGCCATATACATATATTTAGTATATGCATGTATGTATATGTATGTATGGCTGGATAATATAGCCTCTTTCTATGGTACCCAGACAAATTCAAATTCCTGGACTCAAGGAATCTTCCTATCACAACTGCCCAACTAGACGTAACGATAGGACTGTGCTACCACATCTTCAGAACCAGGCTCTAAGCGGAAAAGGCCTTTAGAAGATAGGTACATACCTATCTCTCCGAACCCCCATCCAGCCACACCTCCTGAGAAGGAGAGGCTAGAGGCAGCCTGACAATAGCTATATCTTACAGGCTACACATTAACCAAGCTCCACTTTCTGAGCAAGAGGGGAGAAAAGAAAAATGATACAGGACATCTAACCCAAGTTACATGACCCCTGCTTCCTCACCTCTGTCACATAGCATAGGTTGAATATTAACCAAACCTGCTTCCCTACACACACACACACACACACACACACACACACACACACACACACACACACTCAGAAACCCTAAAAGTAGACAATTTGCTCAGCTGGGTAGGATCGAAGCCTCTTATCTTTGGTCCCTGCTGTCCTGGGCTGGCCATCTGCTCTAGCACTAATAAAGCTCTTGCCCGAAGGACAGTTCCATTCAGCACTTCTCCCCCCCCCCCCCCCCCCCCCCCCTCTCTCTCTCTCAAACTTTTCTTCCCCTTACCCTCCCCAAGCCTAACCTTCACCAGCTCCTCTGTGCTTTGATTATATAGAAGGCAGGGGTATGGCAGTTTGCCTTCCAAAGCTTCAGTGTTAGCATTCTGTCTAAACTCCACCCCCATAGATACCTGGCAGTAGCCAGGTATGCTCCTCCCCATGGTTACCTAGCAACGGCCAGGTAGGCCTGACCCTATAAAAGGGGCTGCTTGCCTGCTCCTATCTCTCTAACTCCTGCTTCTCTCTCTTGCCTCTTGCCCCTTTGTCCCACCCCCCATTCCCCTCCCCCCTCTCTCCACATGGTCATGGCCATCCCCTACTTCTCTACTCTCTCCTTCTCTCTGCCTTTCTCTGCCTCTGCTACCCTCTTAACTCCCCTCCCCATGCGGTAAATAAACTCTATTCTATACTATACATGGGCCTGCCAAGGCACCCCCTTCCCCAACACCTCGCCAGAACATATTCTTATACCTCTTTCTCTTTTTATGATCACAACATTCAGGGTTCAAACATCGCTTAGCAGAGGAAGATGTCCCTCCCCAAAATACACAGACAATCAAAAAAAAAAAAAAAAAACACACTGATGGAAGCAAAACCACTGGGCCTCCAGGCCTCTTCAAGCATGTTCATCTGTGCTCAGTAGCACAGAAAAGGCCCAATCCACAATGCCAGTCACACTCCCATCAAAAAAGCCTCAAATTTAAAATTATCCCTTGAAAAAGAAAAGACCCACAGTGCTCATTGTTAGAAACAGAACAGTCTCCGTTTCACAGAGAGGAGCACACAAGCAGAGTGACAGCTACTAAGCTTGCAGCCTATTGTGTCATGAGTGGCATATTCATCTTCAGCCTTTAAGACTGAACATGCCTCTGTCTACGTCTCTGTCCCTCAAGCCCTGGTCCAGACAACAGTTAGTAGCACAATCTGCATACGCTGAAAGTATTTTTTAGGCTCTTAGAATGCTATAAGGGGTAAAATGAGCTTTCAGTAAATGGAGAAAAGGCCACTTTTCTGATGAATGCTGTATACTATGAGTTGTCCAGGTGTACCGGAGTAAGGTGGACCAGAACCCAAGCCAGGCTGGAAGACACACAGGGACAAGAACTGCACTTGGTCTTCATGCTGGCACAGGTAGTAAGTGCGACTCTCCCCATTGGCTAGGCTCTGACTTCACAGTCTTCCACAGCTAGCTAGTTTTAAAAGAATCAGAACAAAGAAAAGGAAGGAAAGAGGAAAGGGGAAGGGGTGAGCCATTTCAGTCACTGAAGTTTAGAGAAGGTAGCTGGGCCTTTGTGTTAAAAAAAAAAGAAAAAGGAAAAAAAAAGGTTTCGCCAGGTAAGGGAGAATTAAAACATTTGCATAAAGGTTTTACAAGGTAGAGGAGATAAAAGATTTGAATTTCATGGCATTCAACAAAAAAGAATACTTAATGCCTTTTACACTGTGAATAGTCTACCCTTCTAAGCAGGGCTGGGCAGTCGCAGGGCACACACAGAACTGACCCAAGAGCCATTCCCTCCACCCTGATAAACGACTGCAGAGGGATCATGCAGCAAGCCTTTGGTGTGGTTGACATCCCAACATAAATTTAACAGCAGACTGTGTGACCTCATCCTGGGACCTGAGCCAGAGTTTTCTCCTGAGATCTCTTGAAGTTATCAGATCTGGAAAGCACTTCACTTGCTTTCTCTTTTAGCTCCCCCCCCTCCCCTAAGCCCCGCCCCTACCCCTTCTCCCTTTTTTAACACAACAAAAGTGGGCACTGACCACAGGAGGCAAGGAGGTGAAATCAGAAGTTGTCCCTGCTCCATTACCCTAAATTGCCTGCCAATGAATGAATATGCATTGTTCCCTGAGTTCAATAGAAAATAAACAGCTCTTGGAAAATACCTCGTGTTCACCACTCACCATGCTTTTAATTTCTTCCTTTTGTCTTAGATGAAATCCCAAGTCTTGGTTGATACTCCTTCCCCTACCTCATCTCTTTTGCTCCAGCACATTCCATTCCATCAGCCACAGCAAGCCACCACTGCTTGCTTGTGGTACCCTGCCCCAGATGCGCTGCATACCCTTTACCTTCCAGAACCTTTTTTCTGCATCTCTCTAAGGAACTTGATTTCTACCATCTCTTGCCACCCACATCCTCAGGAGGCCATTAGCCTAGAGGCATGTGAGTGCAGAGTGCAGAGGGATCCTGAGAGTTAGGTACCCACCAGACGGAGGGCTCCGCCGCTCTCGGAAGTCAGAGCTGTGGAGCAGGGAACTCCTAGGTTTAGACTCAGATGATTCTCTCACTCTCAGGGGAAGCACAAACTGTGGGTGTCCTGTGATGGTTAGCGTCAACTGCCAACCTGACAGAATGCAGCATCACCTGGGAGGCAGGAAGCCTGGGACTTCCTCCTGATGGCATTAACAGGGATGGGAAGATCTGCTCACTGTGGGTGGCGCAGCCCTTGGCTGGGCCCCTGGGCTGCAGTGGAGAAAGGCAGCTGAGCAGCACCTGGCATTCATCACTGTCTGCTTTTTTTTATTGTAAATGTGATGGGAGCAGCTGCATCTAACTCCCAATGCCTTCGCTTCCCTGCTATCATAGACTATGCCCTTGAACCACGAGCAGAATAAACCCTTTCTCTCTTAAGTTACTTTGCCCTCAAAGTAGTTTACTGAAGACAGGAAAAGAAATAAGGCAGTTCCCAGTGTCAAAGGAAACGAGCTGGATAAGATCCAGGGGTGTGAGAAGGAACGATACCATCAAGCACTCTTCTCACAGTGTGTCTGTATACCCACTATGTCTAGAATGGGAGGATTGGGCACAGGGTTGGGGGCGGGGTGGGGGTGTCAGGAGCTGGACAATTTATTAGCTGCTATAAAACATAAGCAATCAATAAACAATATTTCAACTAAAATCCTACCTCTTTCCACTGAGTCTCTTTAGGAAAGGACAAGCTGATGCCAAACGTTCTACTCTACTCACCCCTCCTCATTTAGCGCGTGTCTCCTGTCTCCACATACGAATTTAGAAGCACAGAGCAGCAGAGGGAGGCTACCATTATAACCACGCAGGACTGAAGAATTCAATCAGTTAATGTTTCAGGATCTGCCCGTCAAACACTGACAGCTAGCAATCAATGTAAGAAGTTACTTTGCAAAATGGATTTTTCCCTTTCGAATCGAGCCTCAGAAGCCTGACTGCTGGGTTTCCCTGGAACACATCCAGCTTCTTATTTCAGCTTCAGCTTTGTGTGTTGGGTTTTGTTTCTAGAAGACAATAGCACAGGGCTTTTGCTACTGGCTACTAAGTCTGCTTTTAAGAACTGTTGAGGTTTTCTCTGCAAACGTATTCAGCCCCTTCTTCTCCATTTTAAGTAGCCTCGCTCTCTCTCCATGGTGGGCCTAAACACTCAGGTAACACACACACAAATATTCTGACAGAGAGATGGGTGAGTACTATCTCTGCACGCCTTTGTTTCTCAGTAAAAAGGTAACACAGTAATGGCCTCTGTGATGCTATCCCCATCCCTACAGGGGCGTCTCTCTGACTCAGCCTGCAGCACCTTAGGTCTATAAACCAGAACTACAGATAATACCTGGCAATTCAACCAAGCAAGTATTCCAATATTCCCCTTCTTAATACACATCAAACTCATAATAAAACCCTTTTTAAAAACTCAGCATTATGTTCACCAACCCACCCATATGCCAACAGAATTTCTATGTAATGAAGCATCAGCTCCAGGAGTTAGAATCCATGCCCTGAGGATGGTTCTAGGCTGTGGGCATTACTACTATTACAATGGATGGGTCTCTGTTAATTTTTTCAAAAACAAAGAAAGGAAGGCCAGCCTAGCTGCTAAAGGTTCTTACTGAGCAAGACGTTCAATTTCTTGAACCTGAGGTGGAAGGACAGAACTGACTCCCCAAATTATCCTCTGACTGCCCTGGACCTGTGCAACAAGCTAGGGCATTTGCATGAGCACACAAATAAAAAACTAGTTCAGTAAAAATTTTAAGAGTGAAAAGGATTTACACTTTGTGGTGCACACCTGGAATCCTAGCATTCACTTGAAAAGCAGGAGATCAGGAGTGCAAGGCCATCCTTAACTATATAAGCAGTGGAGGCCAGTCTGGGTCTCATGATCATCATCAGTTCCTTACTCAAAGGAACTGATGATGATGATGACGACGACAAGGACAACAATGACTACGATGAGGAGACGACAATGTGGGGAATCATTAGGCAAGGTAAGTACTGTGATGATTTTAATTTTATAATTAAAGAAACTGAAACAGAGATGTTAAATAATTTGCCTAAGGTTACAGCACTAGAAAGAGGCCAAAGCAAGGCATGAACCATTCTACAGCATCATGCTGGTGGTAGTGCTGGCTTGATTTCAAATTTTACAGAAGTTGTCCTTTATATAACATGTTTCCTAGGAGCCACCTCACTAAGATATAGTCTAATATACAAAGAGAGTGGCTAAAGAACTGAGAGGATGCACAACTAGGTGGGGGAGAGGGAGAGGGGAAGAGAGAGAGAGAGAGAGAGAGAGAGAGAGAGAGAGAGAGAGAGAGAGAGAGACCTTTGCCTTGTGCCAAGGGAGAGACAAGACTAGGGCAGGCTGGCTCAGAATTATGGCCAGTTGAGAATCCTGAGTGGCGGATCCTCTAGCCCACCTGCTTTCAGTTAGCTGAAGAGATTTGCTCTCCTGAGCAAAGTGCATACCAGGGCTGGGGTGGGCTGTGTCAAGGCCATCAATATTTACATCTCCTGAACCTGGAGGTCAGTTCAAAAGGGCAGCCGTAATTTATGGAGCCATTGCAGTCACCCTGGGGCAGATGGGAGAGAAGGAAGAACTGGGCACACTCTTCCCCATTCCTCTCATACAAGAAGTTGCTGCCAAGTGCTGGGGTATTCCAAAGTGAAAGGTGAACTCGATATTTTTAACCTAAAAAAATAGCGCTTGCGAAGCTCAGTGTTCAGGAATCGAATGTCATCAATGAGAGCCATTCAGAAGACTCCCTCGTATGAAACAGTGCGGGGGAACCTTGGAGGGCAATCCTAGGGTATGCAGACACTTACAATGGAGGATGATTCTTGCAATACATGCTACAGCTAGCATTTAAAGTTGAAGCTGAAGCACAAAACCTCCACCTAGCACCACAGGTTAGGAAGCAAGTTCATTGAACACTGGCGAATGTTCTGTATTTGCTTGCTTACAACACACTCTCTGTGCCTCTCTCTGTATGCTTGTCTGTCTCTGTCTCTCTGTCTATCTCTGTCTCTCACTCTCTCATATGCATAAGCGTACATGCACACACACACATACACACACAAACACACACACACTAGCAAAAATCCTCTCAAAGCCAGGTAAATCCTTTAGGCTAAATACACAGAGCAAAGAAAGTCTTGCACCCTTCTATTACTCCTGGAAATGTAACCCAAGGCCTTGTGAATGCTTAATAGATCTACCACTGAGCTGCACCCTAACACAGGACAGAAGATACCCACTTGCGTCCACCACCACCCCTACTTTAGGAACTCAAAACTGGAGCAAGTACATACAAATGGAAAGGAAAGACTGGAAGAAACAGAGGACCTATGGGTAAGTCCCATCCCACGCAGCATGCTTGCTCAGTCCTTCATCAGTTAGTTAAGTCTCTGGCCTTTGTCAATAGAAGCTTTGTTCTGTAATCCAGCAGCCTGGTGTCTTTTTGCCCCAGAAGCATAAAAATCTTGAGAAACAAAAAAGTGTGGCGGAGGGCTGGGGATGTTGCTAGGTTAAAGAAATGTTTCACTGAGGCGTGAAGTCCTGGGTTCAATGCCCAGCCTCACGGAAAACTAGGGCTGCTGGTGTTCGCTGTAATATCAGTATTCGAGGGTAGAGGCAGGAGGGTCTCAGGTTCAAGGTTATCCTCAAAAACTTAAGGAGTTGAGGCCAGCCTGGGCTACATAACAAACATCCTGTGTGGAAGGCACACAATTAAACAGTGTCTACATACTTTAACAGGATAGAAATACTAACCTCTCAGCAGACATCTCCTTGGGGGCATGACAGTTAGAAACAGAAAAGTCTGAAGACGTGTCTGCTTGTAATTAAGACAGGATCCCAAGTTGTGGACTCCTCGTTGAAACCTGAGTTTCATCTTCCTGTTTTGACAAGGGCTATCTTGAGGAAAAGCCTGCCGTGTTATATGTTACCCCATAACTCACTCCCTTCAGTAACTCTGTGGGACAGGAAGGAGGTAAATGGGAGTCACGCATGTATGTCTCTTAATCATACACATGGCGTCTTGTAAGGCAGTCAGTCCCAGCTGGTCACTGGATGGCCATCACTCATTCACATCTGAAAGAGAGAACAGGACATGGGGACTTAGAAACACCATGCCCAAAGAAAGGCATCTTCATACCTTCAAAGTGCTGCTTCGCCCAGTGGTTTTCAACCTTCATCACATTGTGACCCTTTAATACAATCCCTTATGTTGTGGTGACTCCAAACCATAAAATTACTTTCGTTACTACTTCATAACTGTAATTTTGCTACTTTTATGAATCGGAATGTAAATATCTGTGTCTTCCAACATTCTCAGGCAAGCCCTGGGAATGTTTGTTAAGTAGGTACCTCAGACGTCTGTCCACTTGACGCCCCAAAGTCATCTTGACCCATAGGTTGAGAACTGCTGCCTTAACTACATCTGTACTCTTGATTAACCATCAGAACATAACCCCCCAAACAAGGTCCTGGGCTATGTGAGAGGCAAGCCTTGTACAGCAAACCATTGAAAAAAATGTCAGCATTCGGGACCTTCTATATGTATCAAATATGTACAGTGCGTTGACCCTCTTAGACATGACTTAAATTAGTGCCACCAACGTGAGTGTTAAACCAGTGTAGGGCCATCAACCCTGTGGAGTAAAGAGATGACCAATGGGACATCTTAACATACCACTGGTTCACAAAGAAGAGCCAGAAGAGAAAGCTTAGCACCAAGCTTAAAGAGAAACACCAGAGGCTGTTTGTCAGGATCATGTATCTACCCATTTCTCCACACTGTGGGCTTTACGAAGACAAGACCTTCCACAGTCTAAGTTCCTAAGTTTTCTTATGAAAGGAAGTAAACACCTTTGTTTGTGTCCGAATTGTATGTTTGGGTAGATTTCTCACTTGCTACAAAACTGCTCTTGTTTTGGGAGAGTCTTTTATCAAAACTGTGTTCTCTGTACTTTTAACCACAGTTGAAAATGCCTCAGCTGCAGAGATAAGAACATCAGCTACCTGGCTTTTGCCAAGAAAATACCCACAGAGGGAGGGCAAGCAACAGAACCCTTCTCCTGCTGGTTCAACTCAACTGTCCTTCCCAGTGGCCTGGGGTTTCATCAGAATGGCAACTGGCTCAGTCCCAGTACAACATACTAGCATGATGGTCTCCCAGCCACTAGATGAGACTGGGGGCCCTCAGGAGAAGTCTACTCAGGAGCATTTCACTCTCCAGGAAGATTTTGTAACAAATGCTTAGACTGGATAAAGAAATGATACATTTTAGAGAAAAGGTGACAGGGGATGTGGCTTAAGTAGAAGAGGGCATTAGAGAAGTCTCTCAATTGCTTTTCAATGAAATGGCCACTTCAACAATTAGGGCCAACAAAGGTAGAGAACAGAAATCTGAAAAACAATGTCAGGACACATCTTTGACACTTTTTTTTTTGGGGGGGGGGGTTCATTATTTGACAGCTGTGATCACACCTGAAGATAAAACTCTCTTTTAAATAATAACCGTGTGATACATTTTAATAGAATAATAAAATTAAAATACCCTTTTAATAAAAGGATGTGCTACCATCCCCTTTTAAGTTTTTGGTTTTTTTAAAGATCATTGATTTAAAAAGCTTTCTAATAAGATTATCTGTCCTACAACGTAGAGCGAAGAGCTCTCTGACTACACAGAAATGAACTGAGCAAGGCTGAACTTGCAACACAAGACAATCCTACCCATCCTAAGCAGATGGAAAAGACAAATTCTTGGACTTTCTGGGTGTGCCAAGGAAACACAGTAAGTATAATGCCAGGCTGAAGAGACATCTCAGCTGCTGATGGCACCTGCCAGTAGGCCTGAGCTAAATCTCCAGGAGCCAAGTAAAGGAAGAAAGAACCAGACCCCATAAATTGTCCTCTGACCACAACACCTGCCCTGTGGTACACATGCCCGTACACATACACAATAAATAAAATATATATATTACAACATCTTACCCTGAGTGTAAACGTGAGCATGTATACACACACACACACACACACACATACACACACACACACACACACAGTCCTGCTAACAAACACCATATTTTTTTAACGTGGATATAACATGTCTTAACAAAGTTACCTCCCCATGCACACTCCGCCCACACAGCCTCGGCTTCCCGGGTGACTTCAGCTTCACCTGTGGTGTGAATTACAATTTGGATGACAGGTTTCTTAGAACTTAAATCACACTCCGGCTGTTTTGCATTCTGTGTTGACACTGTGCAAATGGAAAGAGACCAGTCTTGGTAAACATGGCCCTGACCACCAAGGAGGTCAGGAGAATGTTGATCCTAGACCCAAAGAGCAAGGCACCCTACACCACAGACGCGCTGTCTGTCAGCCGTGAAGCCTCTGGAGCCTCGGAGCACCCTACTCTGGCTCTGCATTCCCAAGCCACTGAACTGTGAAGGCCAGGAAGATGCCAATAGCTAAAAATGGAGGCAGACAGCTGCATGTCAGACAGTGACATGATCTTTTCAAAATCCCAAGGGCTCCTGCTACCTAAAACAGCCAAGAAGACAACCTCTTCCCCTTCTTCCTTGTCCTCCTCCCCCTCCTTTCACTCCTCCTTCTCTTCCTCCTCCTCCCCTTCCCCTACTATCCTTCTTTTAATGTAATACCAGCAAACCACATTCTAGGTCAGGAAAAGTCCCCTTGACCACCTCAACAGCTCTGCCATATTTGATCATGTTAAAAGTAGGAGTTAAACGCTAGAGCTCTATCTGAAAACCGGAAATCGGTGCAGGACATAAACCAAAAGAAAGACAACTTATTTAGTGGCATTTAGTGGGTTGTCTTTTGTTAAATACTGACTCACATACAGGTCAAAAACAAAACCGCTAATGGTAATAGAAGACGACCTGTGTCTTAAATTATCGTTTCAGTCATTTGTAGGTACAGGAGAGTGGAGAAATTGTAAGGCCTGCCTGGAGCTGGGTGAAGAAATAACTGACCATGGAGAAAATAGTAAAGGCTCTAAAGAGACATCCAGCAAGAAAGGCAGGCAGCAGCGCATCACCAAATTACACCCTTCATCTGCCTTGCCTTTAAAATGCATGCCCTTCAGACACTCATGCAGCCAGCACCCAGCGCAGCCAGGAAGAAAACAGCCCACAGCCGAAATGACAGCCTAGGAGTTTGTGGCATTTATAAATGATGGTTGGACATTTGGGTTTCATTTTTCTGTCTAAATAAAATCCATGGAAATGATCCTCTGACATACCAAATCTCTCTCTCTCTCTCTCTCTCTCTCTCTCTCATACACACACACACACACACACACACACTCACACACTCTCACACACTCACATTCTCACTCTCTCTCTCTCTCTCTCTCTCTCTCTCTCTCTCTCTCATACACACACACACACACACACACACACACACAAGGTTGCTTAGCCAGGCATCAAGACTATAACCCCAACACTCTAGAGGCTGAGGCAGGAGGATTGTTGCAAGTTTGAGTTCAGCCTGAGATACCCAGCAAGTACCATCTAGAGCCAGGCCAGTCACAGTTACAAAGAGAGACCTTATGTCAAAAGTTTGAAAAGAGATTTATAAACAAAGTGACTCTAGATCCAAAATAGCGAGGGAAAAAGGGACCAACTAAATCCAAAGTCCCTTCTACCAGCCACTGATTGTCCACAGGGAAATTAGAAGCTGGTTTTGTTCATTTTCCAGGAAATGGTTCATTCCCATAGTAAATTCTTTACTGAACTGTGAACCACATATGCTCAATTTCAATTAGAATGTAGCAGCCTTCCAACACAAATGTTTCTTTGGTTGGCTTTTCGAGGCAGGGTCTCACTATGGATTCTGGAATGGCCTGGGACTTACTAACTAGTCCAGGCTGGCCTCACACATCCAGTAACTCCTTGGGTCTCCCATGTGCTTGGATTATGGTCACTAACCACTACACCCAACTTTGAATCCCAAACTTTTAAAGAAGTTTAGGGGACAGAGTTAAGAAGAAAACCCCAGCAGATACCAAAACCAAATTGGTATTAGGACAGAAGGAAAGATTACTTTACACTCAGATTTATATGAAATTCAAACTGGAAAATGGGGGCTTGCTTATACCTAAAGTACCAATATGAACTCTATTTACCCATTTAGGACAGCCTTTGTGGAAGACTATTATGGACTCTAGATGGATATACTATATCAATGTTGTATACATGGGTATTTCTTTTACCACTATGTCAATAATTTAAGAATTATATTGGAAAGTATAAACATCTTTCTGCCTTCCTCTGTTTGGTTTTCAAAGGTTCTGGTTGCTGAAATGTTAAAAGAGACAATTTCTTCCTCCAGGGCCTTGGTTCCTGAATCTTACAGCTGGCATGTCTCAACCTGGGGCAGTTACAGATTCGATGGACTAACCCAGCAGCTGCCTGCTCCTTCAGCACACTTGGCTCAGGAAAACTTGCTGCTGCATTTGGCCTATTCATCTCATTTGCCAATTTCCTGGGCTTGACACCAATAAGAAGCCTGAACATTTGTTGTTGTCCATTTGTTGAGTCACAACAACTCAAGGCTTCAACGCCACACTGAAAGAACCTGGCCAGCTGGGAGGAGACAGAAAGCACTTGAGAGAACAGACATTACTAAGCCCTCTCTTGCTTTCCCTACTGGAAACCAGTCAAAAAGGAAATGTTGCTTTCTAATCGTCCTAATGAGCCAGTTTTTTAATCTTCTCCTCTCAGAAAAGCTGTCTTTAATTCTGCCATGTTTCAATAAATAAGTGTTTGCAACTGTAACTGAATAGACAGGTACTCCTGATAATTTAAACCAACACTGAAGGCCAAGTTTTATTATAAGTGACTTTAATGCTCACCTTTCTGGTACATTTGACATATTTCTAGATGGTAAACACAGACAAAAAAACACAAGAAAAGTTCCAAGTTCCTGAGTCACCATCAGAAACAGTGTTGTCATCTAGGACAGTTGACACGTAAATTGTGTGTGTGTGTGTGTGTGTGTGTATGTGTGTGTGTGTGTGTGTGTGTGTATGAGTGTGTGTGTCAAAAATGCCTGAGCCTGGTTATCTCCCTATAGGAACATGAAAATCTAAGAAATTATACTAAAATGCACACCATTCTCATTTTATCATCCATCAGGAAGATACAAAAATGCGTCTTCTCATCCTATTACAGATAAGTGTTCTAATGGCAAATTCACCTCATTTATCTCTAGAGATAGATGCACAAGGATTCTGAGAAAACAGGGTATCAGACTAAAAAAGATTAGGCATTCAAAGTCATCCTTTACTATAGAGCAAACTTTAGAACAGCCTACACTACGTTCTATAAGATCCTATCTTAACCAAATAAACAGATAAGTAAGTGGCACTCTTACTTATGCATGATAGCAGTGGTTCTCAACCTTCCTAATGCTGTGACTCTTTCATACAGCTCATCATGCTGTGGTGACCCCCAAACCATAAAACTATTTCATTGTTACTTTATAACTATAATTTTGCTACTGTTATGGATTGTAATATAAATGTTTAATCTGTAGGATATCTGATATGAGATTCCCCAGAGGAATCATAACCTGTGGTTTGAGAGACATTGTGTTACAGACTCTACCAAATTTTTTATTCCAGTTGACATGGTGAATGTGATGAGGGGTGGGGTCTGCCGGAGTGGAGGGGTGGGTCCTAAATGTATTTATTTGCATTAAGCAAATGTCTCCCAACTGTCAGTCTTAGCAACTGACCTAGCATGCCCAAATGAAGGCTAAGTCAGTAAGCAGTTGGACTGAACACACAAATAGAACACCCAGCCAGTTTCGACTGGCAACGTTCTCAGACCACAGCCAAACTGCCAAGCTCCTTCATTCCAGAGAGTCACCGGGCTTCTTTGCCTTCCTGGCTAAAGTGAACCATATCGTGGGAGATTGTGTCACATCCTCTCACGCTGGAGAGCCTACAACCAGTACAACCTCTACATCGATTCATAGAAATGCAGAGCAACTCATGTGCATGCCACTCAACCCTTGTATTTAACAAAAACTTCTGGGGTTGAATATGAGAAAAACGCTTCATCGTCATAAAACCTATCTGCAATTACTGAACTGGAGTGGCAAATGGCCATAAATGTGGCCCTCTAAGCAGCTCCCTAAAAATACAGTAGGAGCATCCCAAATAATCTCTTTCTGGATTGCCTATCAAAGTACCCAAGTCCCTACCATTACCTGATGGTTTGAGAATCGATCCTTCTCATAGAATGCCTCCTATTACGTCCTTCCGTGTGTGTAAGGGTTATATATTGTTGTTGCTATTAGGTATGTTACCGCTTTGATGTTTTTGATTGTTTTTCTATTCTTGAGATAGTGTCTTCTGTGAGACTCAAGCTGGCCTAGGACTCACTACACAGCCCACCTTGATCTCAAATCTGTACCAATTTTTCTGCATCAGCCTCTATAGCAGAGGTGTGTACTACAGGCTGTATTCTTTTTAGTTTGTTAGTTAGTTAGTTAGTTAGTTATTTTGGTTTTTCGAGACAGGGTTTCTCTGTGTAGCCCTGGCTGTCCTGGAACTCACTCTGTAGACTAGGCTGGCCTCAAACTCAGAAATACACCTGACTCTGCCTCCCAAGTGCTGGGATTAAAGGCGTGCGCCACCACTGCCCAGGGGCTGTATGCAATTAGACCTTCATGTTTTGATATTCTGCACTACCGGTGAGGTAAAAGTAACACACACTGACAGGAGAGAACACAAGGTTTTGTCTCCCTGTCCTGCTTTACAATTCTACCCCTTCCAAGTCCCATGCCCCTTCAAGGATGCCTAAGACTCTATATCTACTCTGCCTTCTCCAAGAATACTGCCTTCCTGGTTTCTGATTTTTCCCCCCATTCCTTCTCTTCTTCTTTCATTAAATGTCAAGAATAAGAATTAAAAAAAAAAAAAAACCTCTAAGTAAGGCTAGTTATAGTCTCATCCACCATGAAAATTTACATTTATACAAAGTACCACTCCACTGATCTCAAAGAACAGAGAGATATTTGTACAGGTAAGGGAGACAGGGGATCTTGGGCTCTTCAATTCCAGTCTTAGCTTCACAGCCTAAGATTTCACCATTTCCCAAAAGTTACTACTGTAAAAAACAA
>NW_022196913.1:32852647-32868117 GCF_008632895.1 Mastomys coucha
AAAAAAAAAACACTTCGGTTTAGATGCTGATCCAACATTTAAAAGCCTATAAAATACAACAGCGTTGACCGTTTGACAACCAGTCTCATAGGAAGATAAGGTTGAGTATAAGGCTTCCATCTTATTCCTTGTCCAAATAGTGTTTAAAATCTTAACAATAAAGAGGCAGACAGTGGACAACAGGGCATCAGAACACCCTCTACCAGGAAGCCTAGTTGGTGCTCTCTGTTCAGTGGTCAGGCCAGCCTCAGGAGAAGTCCCTAATTCTCAACTTTGGACTGGCCAGCTGCCATCTGTTTCCCCCAAAATAGTAGAGAAAATCTGGTGAGGTTGCATTTTAGAGGTCCCAAAGGCAGCAAGGCCATATCTGTTACAGGATTTTAATGAGTTGTAACTTTGTATGCATCTGATGCTGCGTTTAAAGGAACCCCAGAACTAGGTTCTTTAAAGGTTTGAAAGCATTTAGATGGTAACTTGGGAAGGAGATCTGAAAAGAGCAAGAGACCTGTCCTAAAAAACAGGGATGGAGGTGGACCAGAAAATGTGCACCCAGCTGGGCCTGGGAAATCTGCATCAAACTCACAGTAATCACTTCAGTTCAGCTTCTCTAAGCCCTTTTTCTCTATTTTATCAAAAAAAAATAGATAGTAAGTATATGCTGCATCTAATTCTTCACACAGGTGATTCAAAATCAAGCCACTGAAGAAAAAACTTAAGATTTCCTTGGTAAACACTTAAGATGGAGGAGTAACTGATGGCTTCACTGTGCACTCTTGAGATACCAAGCTGTCTGGAGGCTGAACTCTTCTTAGTCTAAAGAAACCCTTGGAACACAGTCAGAATCCGGGGTGGATACTACAAAAGTTAAAAACTCCACTCTTGGCGCTTCCAGCTTAAGTCTAACTTCTTCCCCCAGGAAGAACAGAAACAGCCATGTTTAAAAATACTTAAGAGGAGCAAGACAAGACAATGCTTTTCTCTTCTCATGATCCCATAATGGGAAAAGAAGTAGTAATTAAACAACGCAAAGGCTGAGATGCTGGGACCTAAGTGGGCTCCTCAGGGGAGGAGCCATACCCAGCCCATTCCTGAGCCTGAGCTTTGCAGTCACTCACAGCAGGACTTTTACAAAGTGCTCCTCACCTGTGGAAGAGTCACCCAGTCCTGCCTTGCCTTGACGCTTCATAATGTAAGCAGAGAAACTGCACAGTATGGAAAACTGTTTCTGTAGTCCAATACAATGGGAAGGAGGTACCTGGTGCTCTAGGTAGATTCTCTAGAACGTAAGAAGGTACAATCTTCTAGAATGTAAGTTTGAAAAGGAAATTAAAGAGAAATCCTTTAATCCTTTACTGGAAAATAATTCCATAAGGGCAGCAATCCTGTGGGCCATAAGTTTATGTCCTAAAGGAAGTACATTAGCCATCTTTGCTCTCTCTGAATGCTATTCCACCTCGCATCAGCCATGACCAGTTATACAACAGAGGAGAAAACCTAGCACTTGCTCTAGAAAGAGAATAGCTATAGGTATATCTATGATCATGGGGTATCACTTATAACAATAATCACCAGTATGTGGAAGAAATCCAAATGCCCATTATCAAATGGATGAACAAAATGTGACGGGCACTTTGGTAATATTCTACAACACCGATGAACCTTGAGGATAATATGCTAAGATGAATAAGCCAGCCACTAAGTTTCAGATTCATAGGAAGTACTAAAGAACTCAAACACAGGAACAGCAGTATGATGGAGGTTGACAAGGGGAAGAGGAAGGGAGATGATGGATTGTTGTTTAGTTGTACTCAGAGTTTCTATGTTCTGAAACAGGGTATACAAAGCTACTTTGTACCTCTGAATTGCATAATTAAGATGATACATTTTAAAATGATACAATTTAAAAAGAACCTGGGAGTGGTGACTTAAATATAACCCTCAGGAGGCCATGGAGGGAAGATTGTTGTGATTCCATACTACATAAGTTCCAGAACAGCTTGAGCTACAGATGAGACCATGCCAAAGAAGGAGGAGGGGAGGGAAAGGAAAGTAGGGAGAAAGAAGGGAGGGAAGGAGGGAAGGAGGGAAGGAAGGAAAAGGAAGGGAAGAAGGGAGAGAGGGAGGGAGGGAGGGAGAGAGGGAGGGAGGAAGGAAGGGAGGGAAGGAGAGAGGGAGGGAGGGAGGGAGGGAGGAAGGAAGGAAGGAAGGAAGGAAGGAAGGAAGGAAGGACAGAAGGAAATTTCTTTGTGGACACTAGGGAAGGATACAAATAGGAGAGGAGAATCAACCAAAACAAATTTTGTTTTGTTCAAAAATATCATTATGATATCTAATATTTTATATGCTGATAGAAAACAATCACACACACACAAACACACATGAGTAACTGCTCTTTTAAATCATCATTGAATGTTCACTATAGTGGTAAGATTTTGATCTGGTAAGAATCTACTCCATATGGTGGTATTATCTCCCTCAAATAATATCATTCTTTGTTTTAGAGACAAGGAAATTAAGAGCCAGAATGATCGAAGAACTTTTAGAGAGTGTACAATGAGAACCTGACAGTCTGTTCTGTAACTCACCCCCAATCCCTTCTCTAACCTACTCCTACACCCGAATACTTCTGAAAGGGAAGCCTCCTTCCTTTCTTCCTTCCTTCCTTCCTTCCTTCCTTCCTTCCTGCCTTCCCCACCAACCCCCTCCCTGCAAACAGACTTCCCCCTCCTAGGACCACTAAAGGTTCCCCAGAGGTCACCAATTAAGTTGTGTATCCCTGTGACTCCATTTGCTGTGCTTATCTGTCCCTGCCTTCTCTGGGCAGGTGACAGGGGTGACCTACCTTTCTTCAGGAAATTATCTCTTCCCTCCATTTTACAGACCCCATTTTCCCCTGATAAGCCTTCTGTTTGACTACTCCTTCCTATAGCATTCTTAAGATACTTATCTTCTTGCTCAATTTCCACCCAAACAATGGCTAACCCATGCCTGAAGTTGGATTTACTTTAAATTCATTTCAGATGTTTACAGAACTGTCCTGAAACCTATAGTTAATAGTAGAGCTTTCTAGGTGCAGAGTCACAGGAGCCGTGTCTTCGGGGAAGGCTCTCATGGCCTATTTGGCTCATACTAAACATCATGGTCTTGTAAATTTTACTCTTAATATAACTAAATGTAATGTAACAAGTAATTCTCAAGTTTGGAGGTAGCACGGTCCTCCAGATCCTATTGAAAAACCTCCAAACTATTCAACTGTCACCCTCAATCCAGCACCAGTTAAGGGTGACTCCTTGGCTCCAGACAATAGCTAAAACAGCAGGAGCACTTCTTCCTGTTGTTTACTGTGCTATCCCAGGTACACAGCAGATCTCCCTGCTGGATGAACACGGACTCTATCTTGTTTGAATCCATACAAGGCACCACCACCACTCCCCAGCTGTCAAATCTCAACAAGCAATCCTACTCAAAGAATATCTCCAGTATGAAAACATTAGATGAGAATAGGATATTCTTATGATCTACTGCTTCCTGATTCCGTTGGCGGCAAGTCGTGCACGGCCTTGGTTTGTCTGTTCAAGACATACCCCATCCCATCCCACATAGAAGTTCTAATAACAGACACTCCCATGAAGCTGGCTCCACACATTCCTTTTCCATTCAGTCCTTTTTTGAAGAGTGCATCATCAAGTCTACTTCTGATCTCTGACCCTGGAGATGCTCCCTCTTTAGAGCTCTGCTCAGCATAATGGGATGTTAATAGGCTGTTATGATTTACTCTACAAAAATCAATGGTGTAGATCCTGCTGTGGAAATAAGCCACTTTGGTGGGCCCAGCCACATGAAGAGCATTAAGTATCATCTGGTTCCTTGGGAATGAAAATTTATGCTATGCAATTCTGAGCTCTCTTTGAGCTAAATTTTTTACTTGGATATTGAGTTCAATCTGCCTCCATGTTTTAAGTAGCAGGGAAAATAAGAAAACATAACTTGATCACCTTTCAATCTGGAAAACATCTAAAATATCATACAATATTGAGAAGATGACATTTCAACAATGACTGATGGTAAATGGGCTGTGAATTTAGGGATGGAGCTGTCTGGCACCAGAGAGCACTTCCTGCTTATTTGTTGTTGTTGTTGTTTTGCTTTTGTGAGCCTAGGAACACGAAAACAAAACTATATAACCATAACTCACCAGTAGATCAAAATAAAATATTAAAAGGAACACGGAGAAATTCAACTCACATTTTGATTTTAAAAATTACCTTTCTTTGACTGAAAGGCCATTCTTGAATAGGGGAAGGATGGTAGTATGTGAGACTGCCCCTACGATGTTTAAGATAAAGCAGATATTTTAAAAGACTTTCTGTCTTTGAAACAATGAGGAAAGAAAGAAAGGCCTTTCTAAACTCCTCTGGGTCACAGAAAACATTCTCTTTTTATTTCAAGGCTGTATCAGGTGGACGGTGTAGTTAAAGTTTAAAGTCTTTCCATAGATTTCACACATCGAGATTCTACACATCTGAAAAATTATTAGTACAAGCTAGGAGGTTCTTTCTACTCTCAGAGAGACAAGTAACTCAAGAGAACAAACAGCTCTGGAGCAGGCGTCCAGGCACCACTGCACAGGCCTCAAGGTAGCAAGGGGAGACCTTGGCAACCTTGCTGAAGGGGTGTTTCTTGTCCAGTGATAGCAAAAGAACAAGTGGGAGCTCTTTGTCAGCTTTTATTAGTTTTCAGTTCTGTAAAATGAGTTTTCTTCTAAGAACGAAGTATTCCCACAGCCTGTTGTGGAAACTCTTTCCCTAGAGAGATAGAAACAAGCCTCTTTCCTCTCCTCCTAGGGCTCTGAAGCTAAAGCAAAGTGCATTTCCACTGAAGTCCAACTCAGAGAACCAGTAAGTTTACTGGAATGCCTTACATAGCATGATGTCAAGTTACATACAGGAACATGAATGATCCCATGAAAGTATACTACCAGAAAGTCTAACCACAGCATGGGTGGATGTCATGGAGAGAGTCCCTCTTCAGTTAGCCTCACCACAGTCTATACACTGCAGCACCACCAAGATCAGGAGGCCACAAGCAAGGCAGAATTGCTTATAACTGCCCAGGACGTGGGAGGAGTAGCCAGAATCTCAGGATCAAATGACTCCCACCCACCTCTACTATGAGGGAATATTACTAGTCAACAGGTCTAGTCTGTGGGTTTCCTCAAGTAGTCACAGTTGGTCTGATGAAAATGATGGCTGCTATGTTCAGAGCATAGTCGTTTAAAACATGCCCCTCCACTAGAGGAAGAATACAGTGTACCAAACATCAATCTCACCTTCTCCCTGGTGAAGCTATTCCTCTCTCGCAGGTCTCCCTTAGCTCACACAACTTCCCTATTTCACTTGTTACACAACTATCATTGTCTCTGCTTTTCTTTCCACCTACTGGGCAACAAGAAACAAAAGCTCAAGCCTGGCAGTGGTGGTGCACACCTTTAATCCCAGCACTTGGGAGGCAGAGGCAGGTGGATTTCTGAGTTCAAGGCCAGCCTGGTCTACAGAGTGAGTTCCAAGGACAGCCAAGGCTAGACAAAGAAACTCTGTCTCGAAAAGAAAGAAAGAAAGAAAGAAAGAAAGAAAGAAAGAAAGAAAGAAAGAAAGAAAGAAAGAAAGAAGAGAAAAAGAAAGAAAGAAAGAAAGAAAGAAAGAAAGAAAGAAAGAAAGAAAGAAAGAAAGAAAGAAAAGAAACAAAAGCTCATTATTTTTAAATTACTAATATTTCTAAGTGCATTCTAATATATGTAAAAATTCAACAAGGTCTTCATAGTCATTGGCTTAAGAAAAATCCACAGTGAAGCTTATACTAGCCAATCTGTGGCACTAGGACTACACCCAGGAACAAAACATGAACACACCAACCTTGACTGAACATTCAAAAGAGGACCAAATGGATAAACAAATGAGAGTCAAAGAGCCGACAATTTCTCCTGTTCATGCATTTGAAATTTCACTCAATGAGACAAAAATAAAACATGCAAACAGTCTGCTTCTACATATTTCTTTCAACATGGGAAAGTTAAGCCCAGGTATGATTTGCATGAGTTCTAGAACTACAAGCTGACACACAATCTCTCTCTATCAATGGCCAATCTCAAAAGATACGAGACACAGCCAATATGCCAATCTCACTACTATTAAACACCAACAATAATGCACCTTTGATGGGCAACCATGATTATCTGCAAAAAGTAGAAAACCATCTGGGGACTAATGTTTAACAAAAATCAATCTCCTATACCTATCAATATTAATAAGTAATATCTATATAGAGCTTATGTCTCTCCCAATATTTTCCCCTTAAATGAGTTCTCTCATCTGTACCCTCACATCGCATGGGAAATGGATAAAGATTTCTTATAATCTGTTCTTTATAGAAATGTACACAGAGACCCATAGACTTTATGTTACTTGCACCATTTTGCACAACTGGTAAGTTATAATTTCAAGCTCAACTTTAGAATTACAGATGCCACTATCAACACTGACATTCACTGTAATTGCATTATACCATCTACAAGAGAAGGTGAATTAAAAAATAAAACTGAGGGCCAGGCAGTGGTGGCACACACCTTTAATCCCAGCACTTGGATTTAATCCCAGCAGGCGGATTTCCAAGTTTGAGGCCAGCTTGGTCTACAGAGTGAGTTCCAGGACAGTCAGGGCTATACAAAGAAACCCTGTCTTGAAAAACCAAAAAATAAAATAAAATAAAATAAAATTGAAAGCAAAAATTCTTTTTTGTTCCACATTTTTTTTATTGGCTATTTTCTTTATTTACATTTCAAATGTTATCCCCTTTCCTGGTTTCCCTCCCTCCCAGAAACACCCTATCACATCCTCCCTCTCCCTGCTTCTATGAGGGTGTTCCTCCACCCACTCACCTACTCCTACCTCCCCACCCTTGATTCCCCTACACTGGGGCATCTATTGAGCCTTCATAGGTCCAAGGATCTGTCCTTCCATTGGTGTATGACAAGACCATACTCTGCTACATATGCAGATGGAGCCATGTGTACGACTTTGTTGATGGCTTAGTCCCTGGAAGTTCTGGGGGATCTGGTTGGTTGATACTGTTGTTCTTCCTATGGGGTTGCAAACCTTTTCAACTCCTTCAGTCCCTTCTCTAACTCCCTCGCTCAGTCCAATGGTTGGCTGCTAACATCTGCCTCTGTATTTGTAAGGCTCTGGCAGGGCCTCTCAGGAGACAGCCATATCAGGCTCCTTTCAGCATGCACTTCTTGGCATCCACAATAGTTTGTGGTTTGGTAACTGTATATGGGATGAATCCCCAGGTGGGGCAGTCTCAGGGTGGGTGGCCTTTCCTTTAGTCTCTGTTCTACACTTTATCTCCATATTTGCTCCTGTGAGTATTTTGTTCCCCTTTCTAAGAAGGACTGAATGAAGTACCCACACTTTGGTCTTCCTTCTTATTGAGCTTCATGTGGTCTGTGAATTGTATCTTGGTTATTCCAAGCATTTGGGTTAGTATCCACTTATCAGTGAGTGCATACCATGTGTTTTCTTTTGCGGCTGGGTTACCTTATTCAAAATGGTATTTTCTAGTTCTACCCATTTGCCTAAGAATTTCATGAATTCACTGTTTTTAATAGCTGGGTAGTACTCCACTGTGTAAATACACCACATTTTCTGTATCCATTCCTCTGTTGAGGGACATCTGGGTCGTTTCCAGCTCCTGGCTATTATAAATAAGGCTGCTATAAACATAGTGGAGCATGTGTCCTTATTACATGTTGGAGCATGTAATAAGGTATTTGCCTTCTGGGTATAGAAGGCAAAAATTCTTATAATCGGTACACTCAGGAAGTTGAAGCAGGAAGGAGGAGCAAGGGTTCAAAGTCATCGTCAGCTATGCAGCAACCTGAGCTTCATGAGACCCTATCACTACCATCATCATGATCACGATCATCATCATCACCACCACTACCATCAATAAACAAAACTCTCAAATAGAAACCAACTCTTTCCAGTGTTGTGTGTGTATCACCCACTCAATGACTAAAGACATTCAGAGGCAGATGAACCAGGTACTAACATTGAACTGTATTTCTAACAGCAGTCAGATATCAAAACTTGCAGTTTACTCTTAAGCAGTCTCCGTAACTACCTTGTTTCTGAACTACATAAGATGATTTGTTTCATCTTACTGTGCAGACAACAATAGTAAAGCCTTGTTCTACAAGCTCCCTGAGGTCGCAAACTAGGTCATGGTCCCCATGCCCCAGCCGACGTCACCCTTCCCTGTTTATGGCAAGGCACTTGGCAATTTCACAATGCAAGAATGGATGGCGATGCTACAAGGCCAGCAGCTCATTTAGCAGTGTTCATGACAATTTCTGCTCTTCCACCAGTCTTCTACTAACTAGACTTTGAGCCGTTTAAAGGCAGACACGCTCTGCCTTCCTGTGTAAATCATGTTCAGAGCCCCAGATGGTGTCATGCTCATGTGGCATGTGTGTTGCATCAATATTTGCTCATTGATTTGTTGCTCAAATACCACTACTGAGTTGTGTTTGTCTGGCAAATCAGGCAATTTTAATAATTAGTGTCTGAGGTGGGAAAAAAATGTCTTTCAAAAAGACTGGGAGTGAATGGGAGGTACATAAAATTGGTCCTTGAGAAGTAGACTAGATGAAAATACATTTTCATAGCAAATAAATAAAATGGAAAAAAAAGGATGTTGATGAATTTCCAAGAGTAACACCAACTTTATTGCTGTTTATCTAGACACACACTCTGAAGGACACATGTAGGATGGAAGAAATGGTTCTATAGTTAAGAATCTTTCTGTTCTTATAGATGACCGGAGTTCAGTTCCCAGCAATCACAAGGAGTGGCTCACAACTACCTGCAATTTCAGCTTCTGGTTGTCTAACTCTGGCTTCCATGCGTATCACACATACACAACATACGCAGAGAGACAACATATAGTTGGGGATGAGCATTTTCCAAGTAAACAAACTGACTTAGATACCATGGAAAAATAATGTAATTACCTATGTGACTTCAAAGTAGAGAACCAACAGCTCGCTCTACAAAGTAAAAAGACACACTCTCAGGTTTTACAATCTCTATATTTTCTTTTCCTCATTTTTAAAATTATTTTTCATATTTTCTTTTTTTTTTAAAGATTTATTTATTTATTTTATGTGTATGAGTACACTGTAGCTGTACAGATGACTGTGAGCCATCATGTGGCTACTGGGAATTGAATTCAGGATGGCCCTGCTCACACCGGCGTAATACACTGTAGCTGTCTTCATACACACCAGAAGAGGGCGTCAGATCTCATAACAGGTGGTTGTGAGCCACCATGTGGTTGCTGGGATCTGAACTCAGGACCTTTGGAAGAGCATTCAGTGCTCTTACCCACTGAGCCATCTCACCAGCCCCTCATATTTTCTTTTACTGAAAACAGATTTTCTCATACAAAATGTCCTGATTATAGTTTCCTCTTGTTATACTCCTCCCAGTTCCTCCCCATCTAACCCCCTCCACATCTCACCGATTCACTCTCTTTCTGTCTCTTACTAGAAAACAATAGGGGCTGGCGAGATGGCTCAGTGGGTTAAGAGCACTGACTACTCTTCTGAAGGTCCAGAGTTCAAATCCCAGCAACCACATGGTGGCTCACAACCACCCATAATGAAATCTGATGCCCTCTTCTGGTGCATCTGAAGATAGCTACAGTGTACTTACATATAATAAATAAATCTTTAAAAAAAAAAAAAGAAAACAATAGGCTTTCAAGAGATAACAACCAAATGTGGCAAATATGTATAATATGATGAAGCAAAAACAAGCTATACATTTTAAAAATTAGTCTAACAAAATCAAGTACAATAAAGGATATCAGGCCTTGATACCAAAGGAGGCATTCTGATAAAGCAAATCTCTAGTTCACTCAAAGTTAATCAGAAAACCATTCATAGTTCAGGACTTGTGACTGGTGTGGAGCAGGAATGAGTCAGGGAATCTGAGGGGTGAGCAGTGTAGACTATCCAGGTAATCCCCACCCCCGTCCTGTGGTTATCACTGACAATCTGGGGAGCACAGGTAGCCCATGTTCTCATGCAATGGATATACTTTAGTCTTTATTTGAGGAGAGAGGAATTTTCATGCACTCTTGTTTTCAATCATTACCTTTTATATCCAGAGCTTCAGACAAGCAGCACCTTAGGATGTTGGGCATAATGAACATACATCCCAGGAAGTTCCCAGGAAATAATACCCCAAAATGTAAAAGCTTTATACATATTATTGCAAGACATGACTTTGCTCTCTAAGAGATGCTCAAGCGAGAAAGGCTAATCACTAGAACATTTAAGTTTTAGTTATTTGGAGTTATTTTTATATTTATGAGTTCAAGCAGTCAGTTCACAGCCAAAGATGATGACATTCATAATGATGTTCATGATGAATTGAGAATTCTTCTGGGTTATCGATAGCACGATAATTGCCTTCAGACAAATGAATACTTATTTTAACTGAACCAAGTGTGATTAGGAATATATTGCAATGAAACTCTCAGAGGCTCTAAAAAGAAACAAAAGCTTTGCACTGTATTGTTCAATAGATTAAGTGTTCAAAATGGAGGGATATAGAAGGTATCTTTTACTAATCTCATTGCATTTTAAATGTTCTAGATATAGATCCCCCCAAAGTAAAGTCTCAGCATCTTCCATCCATCCATCTGTTCATCTATCCATCCATTCATCCATCCATCCAACCAAACTGTCAACAACCACCAGGATTTCTACTTAAGTTAGCCAAGGATACAAAGACCAGGCTTTTCAAGGCTGATTCTGGGGATGAGTACAGTAAGAATACAGTGGAGAGAAGGTTTGGAATTCTTTTTACTTTTAAAGATTTACTTATTTATTTTATGTATATGAGTACAATGTCATTGTCATCAGACACACATACCAGAAGAGGGCATCAGGTCCCATTACAGACGGTTGTGAGCCACCATATGGTTGCTATGAACTGAACTCAGGACCTCTGAAAGAGTAGTCAGTGCTTTTATAACCTCTGAGCCATTTCTCTAGACCCTGGAATTCCTCTTAAAATCCCCTAATTTTTTCAAGATTTATTTTTAGTTTATGTGTCCATGTGTGCCTATTTATATGTGCACCATGTACATGTCTGGTGCTTACAGAGGCTAGAAGAGGGCATCGCCTGGAGCTGGAATCATGGGCATCTGTGAGCCACCCTATGTGGATGTTAGGAAATGAACCCAGATTCTCTGAAAGCGCAGTAATCACTCTTAACTGCTGAGCCAATTCTCCAGCCTCAGTTCCCTAAAGTCATTACCATGCTTAAAATGCATTTAAAAAATTAAAAAGAACTATTGGCAAATACTGAGGCTTAGTGAGGCTTCTAGTCATAGAAAGTACTAATCCGGGGCTGACTAGATGATTCAGCAGGCAAAGGAACATGCCAACAAGTATGACAAGCTGAGTTCCATCCCTGGAACCCACATGGTCAAAGATCAGACTTCTTAAGGTTGGTGTCTGACCTTGTATGAAGGTCAGAGACCAACCTTCCATGGCATGTACACAGCTTTCCTCTCCACACCCAAACACAATAAATTATGTAATATATATGAGTTTTGTTTAATATAGAAAGTATGGTTCAGAGGAAGTTCCCATGTTAACAGCCCCTCACTTCTAGGTCTAAATCTTGCCATTAAATCTGCTATGGTTTGAATATAGCCTATCAAAAAGCTTCTTATTCTGGTCCTTGGAATGATGCTATGGAAACAAGGTAGGATGGGGCTAAACTGATGGCTCAGCAATTAAGAACACATTTTGTTCTTGTAGAAGATATGAATTTTTTTCCCAGCATATAATGGCAGCTCACAACCTCCTTTAACTCTAGTACCAGAGGATATGATGCCCTCTTCTGACCTCCAATGGTTCCTGAATGCACATAGCACATGACCAAGTACTCAAGCACACATATACACATAAAATTAAAATTAAAATTAAAAAAAATAAAGGTGATGGTACCTTTAAGAGGTAGGCATGGTCTAGTGGAAGGTAATCAGGTCATGTCCAGTGCCTACAGGCACCAACTATTCTCTTGGAGTGGATTAGTTCCCAAAGGAGTGAGTTGCTATAAAAGAAGAGCAATAGACCCTTTCTGTACTCTTGCTTTCTCTCCTACCAAGTGATGACTGCTATCTGTCTGTTTGCCTCTCTTCTATACCTTTCCTCTTTCTACATCCTCATCATCTGTATCCACCAAGACTCATCAGTGCTGGTAAGATGATGAAACAGATAAAAGAGTCATCGATGACCAAGCCTGACAAGATCTGAGTTTGGTCCCAGAACCCAAGGGTAGAAGAAGAGAAACAATACCTACAAGCCATCTCTAATTTTTCAGATCAATACTGTAACATGCACCAACACTGGTGTGCACACATGGGGTGGGGGAGGGAGAAAGAGAATTTTTTAAGTCAATAAAACTTAAAAGGCCATTACCAGACACAGCCCCTCAACCTTGTATGAAAAGTACAAGCCAAATTTAAGCTCTTTTCTTTGATGAATTCCACACAGTCTGTGGTATTCAAAAGAAGATAAACCCAGATGAATTTTCTTTCATTTGAGTCCCTTCTCTAATATTTATGCCAAAATATTTAATAGAAGCCTGGGGCAAGGGTGCTTACAAAGAGAGGGTTTTGGTCAAGGGCACATGTGTTAATCTAGCCATGGAGATACATGGTTTATGATGGCCTCTTCCAGAAGAGTATGTCCTCGAGAACTTTCTGTGAGCTCTGTCTGGAGGTGGTAAAGACAGGACAGAACTCTCAGGCTGTTATGACTGAATCAGCAAACACAGCACAGAGCAGACTCCACATGAAACACCACCACAGGCAGAAGTGGCCCAACTTCTTGAAGACCCAGTAGTTAGAGGAAAGTCTTTTTTAAACCCAGTGGAAAAGGCCCACATAAGGCAGGCACCAGTATAATTACTAGGCCACGGGGCCTGCTTGCCAAGCCAGCTTGATGTGGCCTCTTGACCAGGTTTCATCCTTGGCCTTGACACATGTTCCTCTCTGGGCTCCTCCTGCTCCAGCTATTAAATGGACTGGCAGACGCTTGCTTGTGTACTTCAAGCCCCAGCTTTCGACATTCTAGTTTGTTTTGGCTCCGAGTTCAAATGAGAGAGCATCTGCAGACCGACCCAGAGCCTCACAAAATCCCACTGCTGAGTTACCATCAAGCACTTGTTCCTGCCTTCCCAAAGACTGCTGCAAATTCCCCTCATATTCACCAAGTGTGGTCTGGACATAATCAACTGCTAATTTTTATTATTCATCTTACCCTGGCAAATACACAGAGTTGCTCACTTGCTGGAGAGGGGAAGAACATGCAAGTGCTTCTAGTTCTGTTCTTGGAGATCTGTCCTTTCTTTCCCACAATCTTATTCAGTTTGGTGGCCGCATCACACATGTCTACCTCAGGGTACATTCTCAAAGTTTGCCCCAGATACTCCAGTACCCCAGAACCTGTGGACCAGTGAAGCACACTGCTTCAGGGAATGTTTCTCATCTTCATCCCTCCACTGTGCCTCACCATCTACCAGATGCTAGGGCCCCATCCTTGGAGTCACCTTTGACATCCTTATCATGCCTGGGATTTACTTCCAGCCAAGAAATTTACATTGCTGACGTCTAACCTCTGGTGCCCTCTCCAGACTCCCAGCAAGCCATACTGTATGGCTGTGGTGTGTGTATCACCCACCCCAGTAAGCTCAGAAAGGTCCTCTGCCTCTTGGGGGAGCCTCCTTCTACGTCATGCTCCTTTATTCCAATTCCAAAAGCACAGCAGTGTGGGCAACAGGATTGGTGTGTTTACATCATCGGGATGAAAAGGAAACTATATTCCCTTAATGAAATTTTTGTAAACCTTTGTCAGGTCTAATTGTTAAAAAAGATGCTCACTTTTCACAACTGTGGCTCCTCCGAGAAAAATTCCTCCAGAGTAAAATAGCAAGCTACTTCACTCAATAATCCAAAACATCATGGCCAAGTCAGGAGCAAGGTACAATGGCAATACCAACCTAGATGGAGACATAAAAGCCAATGGAGAGGGAAGCCTGGAGAGAAAAGGAAAAGAAAAAGAAAAAAGGGAAGGAAAAAAAAAGAAAAAAACAGAATCCAAGCAGGGGACCAGAAAGATGGTACAGGTAAAAACATGTTGCTCTTACAGACTTCTGGGATTCAGTTCCCAGCACCCACATCAGGAGCTCACAACCATTTGTAACTCCTGATCAAGAGTCTCTAGTGGCCCCTATTGGCCTCAGCAGGCGTTGCACTCACAATCTCAAATCTACACAAAGGCACATGATTAACAAATAAAACCTTAAAAAAAAAAGAAAAAAGAAAAAACTCGGAACCCAGGATGGTCCACCATTGCATCTCAAATGGCAGGCATCCACACCATTCTACATCAGGACTTTTCCAGAAGGTCTCCCACCAGCTCAACTGCAGCTGAGGGGGAGATGTTTCAGGCCTGTGCATTTTTCCTTTAGCTGCGGGTGACGCAATGAAAGCTGAATTTTTAAAGAATAAAACTGCTAATTAGGAAGCCGGGGCTCACAGTTTCCAATGGCTGGATGTTAACGAGGTCCTTTTCTTTCCCATCTTTGGGGAACACAGTCATCCTTTCCATTCCTGACCCCACACAAGGAGTGTTGACTGTGTAAGCTCTCAGGGTATCCTGTGTAGCTCCGAAACGGGGTAGCTAGAAGGACCAGGCCCATGTGTGCTGCCTTGTGGAATAAAATTCATTTTACCCCTGAGTTAAGTTGATTACTCAGACTCTGAAAAGTCCTCCCTGCCCCCACCGGGAGCACACTCACATTTTCCTTATGCTGAATGGCTCTAGGAAAACAAGCAGGGCATTATACTTGGCTCCTTGGAATGAGATCAGTACTAGTTTCAAATTCCCTTGTGGAACAACCCCAAGGCCATAAGACCCTGTAAAAGTCCCAGATGCCTAACAGCTCAGGAAGGACCTAACTATGACAATAAAGCATTACTTAAGTAATGGGGGAGGAACACCCCCTGACTGGTTTTGTAGACATTAAGCAGGACCAGGTCTACAAACAACCTAGTCTCAGTCTGGGTTGTTCCCTGGAGGTGGAAGCCAGAGCCTAGGCCTTGTTGAAGGGCTGGACAGTCATTTTCTGCACCTGGCACCATCTGTGCACACCCAGCCAGGCCTGTTGGCAGAGCCAGCCTTGCAGACCATTACTAATGTGGTGGGGTCAGTGGGGCTGCCCCTGCAACCAGATGCCTATAGATTTCAAAGACTGGCCTTGCCTCTACGCCAGCTCATCCACCCAGGGTAGAAAACAAGCATATTTTCATTTCACTTTTTTTTTTTAAAC
>NW_022196913.1:32868127-32891433 GCF_008632895.1 Mastomys coucha
AAAAAAAAAAAAAAAAAAACGCTGACTTTTAAAGATCTTCCTCTGAGAACTGTACATGATCTAGGTGCTGACACCAGAGGGATCTCAGGTGTTCGAGCACGAAGCTAATGCATAGATCCTTTGCCAAAATTAAGGAACACGCTTTCCTCAGACAACGTGAGCCTTTAAAAGAGTGACACTGGGACTGGGGATGTGGCTTAATTGGTAGAGTACTAAACTAGTAGAAAGCCCTGGGTTCAACCGCAGCCTGACATAAACCAAACCAGGCTTGCTTGCACACACCTAGAATCCCATAACAGAGGAAGTGGAGTTACAGGGATCAGAAGTTCAAAGCCATCTTCTCACTCTCCAGGGAGCCACTCTAAGATCCTGACTTAATTAATGAGTTAGCAACACAAGAAGGGCATTATGGGAAAAGGTTGAAAGTCAAAATCGAAGGTCATCTGAGCTATGTCTCTAAAAGAACAGGCAAAGTCACCTCCTAGGGTCGGACTATGCCTCCCTAGGCAACAAAGACACAGGAGAAACTTGACCTCTCTGGTCAACTTTTCATGATTCATCCACTAATTCTGTCACTCACCATCAACTAACTATGGAGTCTTTCCTACATGCGTACTATATAGCAACAGCTTGCTATGCCCCCAGGCTTCTTTTATTGAAGATGGGCCAGGACTCTGAGCTGAGACCCATACACAGGCTAGCTACAGGCAAGGCCCGTGAGGAAGAGATCATTCGAATCCCACCTTTAAACTGCAGTTTGTAGCAAACACTGACTAACTAGTCTTGTTGAAGTACTAAAAAATTTTAAACTATTTAGCTCATTACTTAAATACAATTTTTTGTTTGTTTGACAAGGATCCCATGGCCAAAGACTGTACTCGTTTCTTTGTAAAATACCCCATTATAGCTTTCAGGTCACACCATGACTCAAACCCACACAGTCAAAAAAATCTACGAACGAGCCAACCACGAAAGGAAGGCATGACTACACCCTCCAGAGAAACTGGATCTTTTGTTTACAATAATTAAAGGTTTGAAGAAATTTTGTGATAAGTGACTTCATCCCCTTACTCTTACAGAGATATCAGTTTCCCTATTTAAAACCTTAACAGAGTGTAAATCAAGGTACAGAGGTGGGAATCTGGGAGATTCATAAGCTAAAATCGAATAAAATCTCTAAGCAAGATCACCTTCCTTGTAAAACCTACAACGCTTGCTAAGGGGGCTGAGAGATTTGTGGGCCTGGCATAGCTATTTGGCATAACTGGAGAAGTGGGTTTGCTTAAGTTCATACTGAGTAATCTATCCTTCCAGTTTTCCCAGCCTCCAGGCAACTACAGATAACTCCAGGCTGACCTGGATCCTGTCATATGTACACTTCCCTACTCCAGCCCTTCTTTGAGTAGCTCACGCAGCATCCTCTAAAAATAACACATTCCGTCACTGATATCCTTAGATTGCTCCCTATCACAGAAACACTGCTGCCTCCACGGCAGGCATACTCTCAGCCTTCCAACTCCCCATCTGGACATCACGAGGGAGTTAAGCACATACAGCACACAGGATCGGTCCAAATGCACTCATCTTGCTGGCCGTGGTGGTGCTGCCGCATACCTGTGATCCCCAGCATGGAGGATGTGGAAGCAGAAAGGTCAGCAGTTCAAGGTCATCCTCAGCATCTAATTCCAGCCTGGGCTACTTAGGGACCCTTCTCAAAGGGCCAAAATTAGTAAATGAACTGAACGGATCACCCACCAAACCTTTCCAAACAGCCTGGGAAGTCCCACTTACCTGGGAAAACAAACAAGCTCCCATTCCTGAGTTTCAGGATTTCAGAAATACCGTTTTTTTTTATCAGGCCTAAGTTTACACGTGAGGCTTCTGGTGAAAAGCTTTTGTCTCCCCTATTTGTCTCCTCCTTGTCACCAGGAACTCCTTTTCTTAACAAAGACTGCCTGCCCCACCGCCCAGCATGCAACTTCATTTCTGTTTGGTTCAGCTGAGAGAGATAAGAATCTGGACTGAGGCTTTTATACTGTTTTACCTGTAACTTGTCTGAACCACCAACTGGCAAACATAGTCTCAGCCTGCACTCGCAGCAGGAATCCAAGGCATGGAAAGAACCATGCAGCCCTGTGCTTTGTGCACTTAATTCTGTTATTTTGGATTGGGCGTATGTGTGTGTCTAAGTGTGTGCACATGAGTGCAGGCTCCCACAAAGGTCACTGTGGCTCCTGAAGCTTGAGTTCCAGGCCGTTTGGAGGCAGCCAACAAAGGTGCTGGGACCCAAAGTCAAGTCTGGAAGACAAGTAGGAACTCCCAGTCTCTGTGCTATCATCTCCCTAGCTCCAGAACTGGGCTCTAATGGTAGCCCCACTGTAGAAGCAGCTAGCCTACTAAGCAGACGGTAGAATGCTTACCTCTCGGAATGTTTACTCCTGGAGAAAGCTCATGCCCAAGGCAAGAAGGTAGCAAAATAGCAAAAACATGACTGACTTTAGAATTCATCTGTACAACCAAGTTCTAATGGAGATGGGAATCTGCCATATTTCCCAACCAACCCAACCATTTCCAATGAGGAAACAGAAGGCATCGCCATGCAAGGCAGGAGGCTCCCACGAAGAGCATCTCACTGTCTCCAAAGAGCACAGAAAAACCTTGAGCTTTGCCTGGCTTTTTTTTTTTTTTTTTTTTTAAATGGCTAAGCATTTAATTAGACTCCACCAACCCTTTACTAAAAGGTAGCATTTAAGAGTTAATTCCATATCAGCTATTACTGAGTATGAATATTAAAAGCATGAATTTAGGATGAGTTTATAGCTTAGGGTCATCATAAGTTTAGCATATTCAAGGTCTCTTCCTACAATCAGAGACAGACAGACACAGTTTTAATAAGGAAAGAAAAAATCCTCAATAACACACATATACGCTGTATGGAATTCTTTGGTGGTGGTTTGTTTTTTTTTTTTTTTGGAGGGGGTTGTTATTTATTTATTTATTTATTATAATCTTACTTCCCTGACCATTTAGATTCTATCTGTTTTACAGAGATTTTTTCTTTTTAAAGGAAAATTCCTACAGGGTCCTCAGATCTCCAATCAAGAAAAGAATGAAAAGAAGGGATCGCTGCGGCCGGTCTCTCGTTTTCATTGTAGACACTTCTACTGCAAAGATGGTCAATGTACCTAAAACCCGAAGGACTTTCTGTAAGAAATGTGGCCAGCATCAGCCTCACAAAGTGACCCAGTATAAGAAGGGCAAGGATTCCCTGTATGCCCAAGGAAAGCGGCGGCGCTACGATGGAAAGCAGAGGGGCTACGGTGGAAAGCAGAGGGGCTACGGTGGAAAGCAGAGGGGCTGTGATGGAAAGCGGCGGCGCTGCGATGGAAAGCAGAGGGGCTACGGTGGAAAGCAGAGGGGCTACGATGGAGAGCAGAGGGGCTACGGTGGGCAGACAAAGCCAATTTTTCGAAAGAAGGCCAAAATCACAAAGAAGATTGTGCTCAGGCTTGAGTGTGTTGACCCCAACTGCAGATCCAAGAGGATGCTGGCCATTAAGAGATGCAAGCATTTTGAACTGGGAGGCGACAAGAAGAGGAAGGGCCAAGTGATCCAGTTCTAAAACTTGTGTTCTCTGAAGCAGTAAAAAAAAATGACCTGCTAAAGAATAAAGTTACTGCTAATGATACTTAAAAAAAAAAAGAATGAAAAGAAAAGAGAAAAAAAAATCTCTTGCTATATGTTATGTCCTGTGTAAGAAGACAGGAATCTGCTCTCTCAACATCTTGTGATGATGGAATAGAAAACCTCCCAATTCCTTACCACTATGGTTTTCCTTAAAGAAGAGTTGCTTGCAAGAGAGGGTCAAGCCTCTTTCCTTTCTTGTTTAAGAGAGAAAAGGAGAGAAAGATGCTGAGAGCTAAAACTCTCAGGAGCACTTTGGCTCCTCATGAAATGTCTACATTACAACTGATCAAAGGAACCAAAAGGGGTCACATCTTGGTCATGGAGATATTAGCAGGTGCCCAAGGGCTGTCTCTGACAAATCAGATGGCTTGCCCCAGGCTCAGATACAGGTGAACAACTGGATGGTCTGATTCAGAAAACACACAGAGTACCAACTTCTTTTAATATTTAATATACTAGTTTCAATATAACTACCCTCTCTAACATGGTCTTATAGGACTGCCATATAATCCTTAATTTTTGCTCACGAAAACTAGCTAAGAGCCAGAGCCTTCAATGAAGTAATTTTGAATGAGAAAGTCTAGTAAGAAACTCTCACAATGCTATGTGGAAACTGGGATCTAGAAAGGATAGCTCCATCACAAGGAGAACAAAGATTATCATAGAAACAGAAGCAAAACCAAGCAGGTTAGAACCTTGCTCAGTTCTGGGCAGTTATGTGAAGAATGCCATACTAACTAAAGGATTTATTTAGAAGCTCTGGCTTCTAACAGGCCATCTAGAGCCCACCAAAATACCACTGGGGGAAATCCAAAATGATTGTAATAGGTCTGGTTCAGAGCTGGCAGTAGTGCAGCTGCATGGCATCTTGCATGACAATATAGTTAAGATGCTGAGACATCATCTCTGCCCATATTTAAAAAAAAAACAAAAACAAAAACAAAACTAAAAAAGTTTTCCAGATGGCCCATCTATTTTTGCAAACATAGAAGCAATTTGATAAACAGAGCAGCAAATATGTGTGTATATGAGAGAGAGAGAGAGAGAGAGAGAGAGAGAGAGAGCAAGAAAAGGAGAGGGAGAGGGAGAGGGAGAGGGAGAGGGAGAGGGAGAGGAAAAGAGAATGTCAGATAGTCAGATGGAGACAGAAAGATAGTAGGCCAGAAGTCAACCTCAGGTGTTACTCCTCTGGAATGGTCCACCTTGTTTTTGAGAGAGAGTCTCCCACAGGGACCTGGAGCTTTGTGGGTAGGCTAGCCTGACTGGTCAGCAAGCTCCAATAATCCTCCTGTCTCCCCAGCTCTAGGAGGACAGATGTGGCAACCACGCCTGGCTCTCCCCTGAGTATGTGCAGAAAAGTGAACACAGATTCGCATGCCTGCGTGGCAAGCACTTTACATACTAGGAGATGATTCTGGTCCCACCACTGACTCTTTAAGCATGGTTAAGGATCGTGTTATGTCAGGACCTATATTAACCATTCTAGAATTTGTTCTCTCCCCATCGTTGCTGCTAGACAAATGGTAGACTTTCCAGCTTCATCTGGTGTTGAGTGTCACCTTTAAAGTCATGGAACCCCAGCATTCTAGCTTTATAGAAATGAAAATAATGTGGCAAATCAAGTACGAGGTCTTCCTTTTCACAGAAGACACCCAGGCACACTTGAGTGACTTGTACAAAGTCACACCATTAAACATCAATCCATCAGTTCTACTAACCAAACTCATACACAGACTAAGCAAATACACCTTATGTTTTCTGCTAATTTATACAGTAAAGCGTTATAAATAGCCCACGGTTCTTTCTTTAAATATCTGAATTCATACATTTTAAATTTTAAGTATTGCGATCTTTTAATGGGGTAGTTAGACGGAGTGTTTTTATAATGACCTTTCAAAGCTGAGCACATGTTGAGACTAACTGGACCACCCAAGTTTAAAACCCAGTTATTCCATTTAATGTTTATTTGGTTTGTTTCTAAATGTGTATTTAAGTGGCAAAGTCATAAAGGGAAGAATTAATGATAATCAATACCAGATCTTCAACCATAGAACTCTTTCTTCATGGGATTGCAGAGTGTAGTGAAGTCAGCCACAATGCATTCTAAAACAAGAAAAACTGAAGAGTTCTTTAAAAGCAAGTCCCCAGCCATATGCCGGGTTCTGAAATCAGTACTAGCAAGAGAGTAGGAAGGCCTCAGATCCCTAGAAAGACACTCCACCAAAATAAGGCAAGATCGGGCGTGTGGCACAGTATGAATTTTAGAAGTGCAGAGGTAGCAACTAAGATCTGATGCCAGAAAAGAATATGCTTTGTGCCCTTCTGATATCTTCAAAATGGCATGTCACCACTCCATATGCTAAAATGAAGGGTAGATAAACTTCAAAAGGCTCAGAAACAAAGCATGCATTTACGCACCTAAATCTACAGATGGTTCACATTCCTAAGGAATGGTCCTCATTTAATCTCATTGGAACAATTTCTTAAACAGGGCTTAGGTTTCCAGACGAACGTACAAAAATAAATTATTTTCAAGTTTCTTTTATGCTTGAAGTAATTGATATTAAACTGTATTTGAGAAAACAAGAAAAGAGGAATTAACTGCTAGGGGCAGAAAGAGGAGAGAAATGCCAGGGGTAGGGGGTACTACTGTACAGAGAGAAAGCCAGCTTCCACTGCTTGAAGGTCAGCCTTCTGCTTCTGCTCTTCAGCAATGCCAGTCCTCAGAGGAACAGGGAAACTGTGGCAAAGAGCTTACAATTCCACTTGCCCCTATCTTTTACAGGCTTCATAAAGCCAAGTTGCACTGAGGCCTACACAGCAGGATAGAAGGAACCTCTGAGGCTGTGGGAGAAAAGACATGGAAAATAACCCAACTCCTAAAGTTAAAAGGCTTCAGGCAGCCCCAACTCAAGTCAGCCACACAAAACCCTTTAGAAAAGCAGGCTCAAGTACTACTGGCCAGCAATGCCAGTCCCACGGACAGCTGAGACACCATTGCAGGAAATGGAACGTAACTTCTCTATGAACCATCAGAGTACAGAAGGAGGCTGGACATAAGGGCATCTTGCATGCTTCACTAAGAGACACAGTTTCCAGAACTGCACTTTAGATAACCTAAATCCCATTACCTATCTTGACACATTCTGTTCTAGATAAAGGCCCTGAAAAAGAATCCTGTGCCTAACACTGAAAACTCCTGATTTCCTAGGCACAGCGATTCCACAGGGCTAAAGTACATTTAAGTTGTAATACTGACCAAATTTACTGAAAAGCCCCTCAGCTTATTATATAACTACAGAATTAATGTTCAGCCCCTTACAGATAACATACACCAACGTGTGAACCCATAAAGGACAAGTGGTAATGATTTTAATCACAAGCTATGGAACCTGCTGAGGAAGCTAGGCTGGCTTGACCAGCCAGTGAGCCCGAGGGATCGGCCTGTCTTTCTGCCTGTCTGGCATCAGGCACTTAGCACCATGCTTGGGTTCTAGGAACTGAACCCAGATCCTCTTGCTTGTAAGACATGAACGTCACTCACTAAGCTACCCTTCTGGCTCTCCTTCAGTTTTTGCTTTATGAGACTGTCTCACAGCATAGCCCTGGCTGCCCTGAAACCCACGTTGTAGACCAGTGCCATGTTCTTCTTAAAAGGGAACAAAATTCACCAAGTCAAAATCAACTCCTCCGTCGGGGTGCTCAAGCAAGGCCCAACTTGGAGCTTTCCCACATGTATCACCGGGCTGCAGCTCTTCAGTTCCTGCTTCACAAAGGAGAAGAGTTCAAAGAAGCTGGAGGAGAGAGCTGTACATAGAGCTGCAACAGCAAAGCCAACCCTGGGTGGTAATGATATCCCCCTAGGCACCCGGTTCTCAGACCACAAGGGGCGATGATTTACCACGTGCTGTGGAAGCAGGCTCGAGACTCAGGCTGACAGGATGAGTTAATTCAGCTGGAGCAACAATCCACATCTGTGCGGGTATTCTGAAGTCCCGTGGCCCCCGCAGACCTCCAGATAACCAAGGAAGCTGTGTGGCATTCCAGAAAGGCACTGGGCCGAATAGCAAAGCCCTGGATTTCTGTGCTGCCTCTGCCGGCTCATCCCCGGGGACAGGGCAAACCACTCTCTCCCAGGGACTAAGGCTCCTCATCTGTAAAACAGAGAGCAGATGCTTGCCTCTCTTCTAGCACAGAGCTCCAACTAACATGGAAAGAGAAATTTAATACTTATTTCTATGCCCTCCCCTGCTTACCCCTGTCCGCTAGGGAAGCCTCCACGCTATTTTAGCCAATACATCCAGGGCTTCTAAGAAGATCTGCCACAGTGGTAATAACCATGCAAATATGTGAACAGCACTGCTCTTAGAACCACGTCAAAATACCAACTTAAAAAGGTCAAACATACGGAAAAAGCCAGGCATGTATCACTGGGCTTGCCCAAGACTGGGCTTGTCAATAGCGGGTCAAGGATGGGGTGCTCTTCCCCTCCCTGCTCAACTACGGAAATCTATGGATTCTGGGGGAGGGACTGTTATTGCTTTCAGTTGCATGTGAAATGGTGAGCTTCTTGGGCTCTAAAGCATAGTTTCAACGTCATGGTCACACAGACAGTATTGGTTAAAAATCAGAGGATAGCCAAACAGAAAGGCATGTATGTATGAAAGGAAGGAAGGAGACAAAAGAGGGATGGGTAAGAGGAAACAGAAGAGGAGACAAAAAGTACTATATCCATGTACAGACAAAACTGTCAAAAAAACAAATCAATTTTCTAATTAAAGAAAAAGGGGAAAAAAAAAAAAAAGACCAGGCACGGAGGCTCACCTATGGGTTGGTAATCCTAATAGTCTTGAGGCTGGGGCAGGAGGGTTAGTTGAATTTGAGGCCAGTAGCGACTATATAGCTAGACTCTAGAAAAGAGACAGGAATGGAAATGCATACGCAAGAGAACGCATACACACACACACACACACACACACACAGACGCATGCACACACGCACACGCACACATACACAGGCATGCACGCACACATTCAGCTGGAGGGGTGGCTGAGAATAGATGTAGCTCAGTGGTAGAGTGTTTATCATGCTTAAAATCATGCTGAATTCTTGGTTTAATCCCTAGTAACTCCCTCCTCCACACCCCATACCCAGTACAGAAATCAGAGTTACTTAGCTGAACGTGTCAGTTCCTATCTGTAATCCCAGAACTCAGGAGGCTGAGTCAGATAAATTACTGCAAATTTTGGACCCATCTGGGCTATGCACTAAATTCTAGCCTCTGATACAGTGTGCGACCTGGTCATTAAAAAAAAAAAAAAAAAAAAAGTAGGTGTGTGCCTATAATCCATCAGCCCTTGGAAGAGGATTAAGTATGGAGATCAGAAGTTCAAGGTCAGTGTCCACTAAAAGGGGAGTTTGAGGCTAGCCTCAGCTACATGAGAGCCCTCTCCCCTCCATGCCAAATGCCAGCTGCCAAGTCTCACACTGCAGTAGGAGGAGCATCACAGAGTGCATCACAGAACCACACAGAGACTGCTACAGGTGCAATGAAGTTGCATCACAGCTTGGATTTCTCCTCCAACTGCACCCGCTGGCAGAGAACTCCCAGCGAGATAGCTTTATTCCACCTGGCCAGCCACTAGGTTGAACCCCATTCCACTGCGGTGTAGGAACCTGTGTGTGTGCTATTCTCATACCTCCCTCACAGGCTCCGGTAGCTTAAGGGCAAGGAATACGTCCATCTCTATATTAGGATGGCATTTAATGAGGTGACTCAATACCTGTTAAGCAATAAACACATCAATCTGCAAAGAGTCTGAGGTGTGGCCTGTTGCTGCTCCAGCCCTGCCATGGAGTCCTTTAATCTTCTGAGTGGGTGGAAACTGTCCTAGGATGCCCTCCCTCCAGGCCTCCTCACGCTCCTTCTTTATCTCATTCTGCTTCTGCTTGGGTTTGAACTTGCCCTTGGGATGATGCACAAATAAAGGCAGCTCTTCCCTCGGCCTTCCTACCCCAAACCGGAAGGACGTGGTTCTATGCTGAGTGCGCAGTCTCACCTGCACTGTTGACGGTCTACAGAAAGCCACTGCAAATTCTTTTTCAAGTCCTAACTTTGTACCATTTAAATCAAACTACTCTTTTTGTTTTTTCCAACTCCTAAGAAAGTAGGCAATTGGCCAAGCTTAGGTCACAGCGCTAGCAATCTGAGCACAAATATCTTACGCTCCATGAAGAGGGTACCTAGATTTTATCAAAACTCAAGAAATGCACTTGGTGGAAAATTGAGTCTCAGTCTGGAGAACCACTTGGCCCTGCAAAGGACAATTACAGTGAGGGCCTGCCCAGAATCGGTACCTCCTCCTTCCTTTGGAGTCTAACCGGCTTTAATAGCTAAGTAGCCTACTGCTCCTTCTTCTCTGTGAGGCGATTGCTAACACTGTTCCTTAGGATCGATCTGCTCCCAAAACTTAAAAGCAGCCAGGAAATCTCAAGCCAACTGAGATTTAACAAGTTTTGTGTGTGGTGTGCCTCAACTGCCAACTCTTTCACTCAAGCCCTAATCCCCTTTTAAAATCTCAGCAGAGATGTGGGGGGCTGAGAAAAGGGATTATATGCTCCATAAAAACCCTAGGGTGCTGAAACATGAAATCCTGCATCCACTTCTCACCAGCTTTCAGCAAAACATTAAGGGAAATGTTCAGTATCCCTTTGTGAAGTGTGAAGTAGCTTTTTGAGAAGCTGTGTTGACTTGGTATGGTTTGATGTCTAGAGTCTTCCTTAAGCAAATAAGAAGTCCAGAGTCTCCTTCAACTCAAGAGTTAAGTACACGTCTTGGATATTATTTTTGTCTGCCTTTTTATGTGTCTCAGGAGCTACCCTACAAACTGTTGACAATGGAAACCCCATTCTTAAAATGAAAACGTTTTCATTTGTGTACAAAGAGACCATGTGTATCACAAACAATCCTCTTACATTAAACCCTAAAAGCCTGGAGAATCTTTCCATCTCAGATAGGACTCACATTGGCCACAATGTGAGCAGGTCTACAAACCTAACGCTGAGAAAATTTCCACTTGCTGATCACGTACCTCAAACACCTAGAGCCTGATGTGGATGGAGGCTAAATCTTTAATGTCACTGTGACATAGAGAAGAGGATCTGTGAAAATGTTGTGTTTTTAGCAGCTCAACAGACAGTGAGCAGGGATGGTGGACCTTACTCTCCTTGGAGTACCTGCAGTGGTTTGGACAGGTACGGAACTCAGACTTGTGTGTTTAAATGCTTGGTCCATGGAGAGTGGCACTATTCAGAGAGGTGGCCTTGTTGGAGGAGTCAGTCACCGTGGGGACAGGGCTTTGAGGTCTTCTCTATGCTCAAGCTCTATGTCCCAATGTGGGACAGAGTCTCTTGGCTGCCTGTCAATCAGCTCCTTCTCCACCACTGTGTGTGACCTGCATGACACTATGTTTCCTGCCATGATGACAATGGAGCAAACCCCTGAAACTGTAAGCCAATAACCCCAATTCAATATTCTCTTTATAAGAGGTGCCATAGGAAACCCTGACTAAGATAGTGGCCAAACTTCTACTTTTAAATTCCTTTCCTATCTTTAATGACACCTTGGGCAGATCCCATAATTGGAGCAGGTCATTTTTTGCTGATTATACTCTAGGTCAGTTTAAATTTCATTCTCAAATTCTACCTTGGTTTTGCATAAACCACGACCAGGCAAAGCAATCATCTGAAGTCTAAACTAGGAAGTAGTAGGTTTCATTTTCTCTTGTTCACCATATCCCTCCTCCATTGAGAGAACTGTTAAGGGGTGGGAAAAAAACATCTTCCATCAGTATCTACTATGATAACTTCTCTGGCTAAGTCGCTAAGTCTTCTAATAATGACCCTACATGACTTGCTGTATGTATAGCATCCCTGCTAGAAGAGTTTCCCATTACTAAAAACCAGTTAGCCTTTTGGAAATGTTGCAGGAAGCACAGGTCAGGACCCGCCACTGCTCATAGCTTCACTGCCCTCTGAGGGAGCTTGCTTTTTCTTGCCAACCTACACACAGAGCAGAAAAGCCAGTCCACTCAAAGTCTCAAAATCTCACCTCCTGTCTTTCTTCTGTGTTCGGTTTCCTGCCTTCCTTACCTAGAGATACGTAGCAAGTCTGCTAGTCAATACTAGGCTTGCCTTCTTGAACACATCCGACTCTTGTGGGTGAGTCTTGGAATTCCCCTCTGATTTTTCTATAAAACACTGAGTGATGAGCCTTTCTCCTCTTCTACCTTTCCCAGTCAACCTATAGAGATGGAAAAGCCTAGAGTGCAAGAGAGGGTCACCTGTGGCACATCTGCAAGATTTGCTTTTTCTCTCTAAGTTCTATACAGAGGAATCTACCAACTGAGCCGGGCAGTGGTGGCACATGCCTTTAAACCCAGCACTTGGGTGGCAGAGGCAGGGTGAATTTCTGAGTTCAAGGCCAGCCTGGTCTACAGAGTAAGTTCCAGGACAGCCAGTAGGGCTATACAGAGAAACCCTGTCTCAAAAACAACAACAACAACAACAAAGAATCTACAAAATGCCTATGGCTGTTCTCATAAGCCAGGGAAGTTTCTTATGCCTTTGGGATCTGGAACCCTGAACATCTGTTATGAGATAGCAGACAGTCTAAATCATAACAAATTCTACACTATAGATTAGAGAGCTTATTCAGACATGGCAACAAGAGTATGACATATTCCTGGAAATAAGTGTCATACAATTAAAAAAAAAATCTCAGGATTATAAAAAAATATATAACAGAACCCTTAATTCTACTTATCTACTCCTACCAACTCTTTTGTATCCTTACTTTGTAACCACTCATTGGCCTATGAGTCACGAAGATGTTTCTGCCTAGTTGTTAAAACTGCATTTTGAGAAATCAGGGTATATAGCTCAGTGGGAAAGAAGCCTGACTAACCTGTGGATAAACACAAGTTTGGTCCTCCAGAACTACATACACCCCACCAAAACTGAATTTTTGTTGTTTTTCTTAATTCTGGTTTGGAGACTACATTTTTTGCTGCTGTAGTCCATAAAGCTTCACTAGTAAACTTAGGTTTCTGTTATTTATAAAGATTACTTTGGGGCTGAGGAGACAGACAGCTCAAATGGTAAAGTGCCTGCCACGCAGGGATGGGGACCTGAGTTCTCACCCTAACACTCACAGGAAAAGCCAGACGCAGGGGTGGATTCTTAGCACTGGGGAGACAGAGACAGGAGGATCCCTGGAGCTTGCCTGCTACTCAGTCCGACTAAAACTGGTGAGCTCAAAGTGTAGATGAATGACAGAATTTGTATCAAAAAACAAGTTTAACAGCCATAAAGGAAACATCAACATATGTGTTACACAAACATACATACACATACACTATACACACACACACACACACAGAGGCATATACCATCCAAGCACACACAAAATCATAAAGATGACTTCAACTATATTCTCTGCTATTTTGAACTGTAAAATACAATGTCACCTTAAGAAGCAAATGTTTAGCTTTAAATAATTTTTAAAAAAAGACTATACCAATATTTCTCAACTATTTTAATAATGTTGCCAGGCAGTGGTGGCGCATGCCTTTAATCCCAGCACTTGGGAGGCAGAGGCAGGAGGATTTCTGAGTTCGAAGCCAGCCTGGTCTACAGAGTGAGTTCCAGGACAGCCAGGGCTACACAGAGAAACCCTGTCTTGAAAAAAAAAAAAAAAAGTTAAATCAACTCAAAATGCTTTTTCCAAGAAGAGAGCAGAAGCGTATCTGCTCATGTGTTTCCCAGCTCTGCCTTCATGCTACTTTGCCTATGCAATCATCTCACCTAGTGAGACAAGGATATTTATCTCCCCTTTAAAGAGGCAAGCATTCAGGTATCAAAGAACTGGCAAGCATCCCTACATTAACTGGGTAGGAAGAGAAGCAAGATGGGCAACTTTTCCTTTATCTCAAGATCAGAAAAGAAAGAAAGAGAAGGAAAGGGAGAGGAAGAGAGAAGAGCTAACTGACTTGAGTGGAAGCTAAAGAAATGAGCAGTGTGCAGAATCACAGATGAGCTTCCCGCTTTCCATTAGTTACAAATTGGATTCCAGGAACGGCTCCCTTAATTTCCCAGGATTATAACAGTATGGTATTTTTAGATACACCCAACAACTATGTCTTTAAATCATTGCACCAAACCATTTAGAAGATAATAACGGCACTGCAGTGCCCACGGTCATTTTTGGTCTAACAATACATCAGCACATTTCTCATATTATCCATGGTTTGGAAATGCTCAAAACAAATTTAAGAGATTGAGCAATTTATTGCAGTTCTCAATGCTAAAAAGATCACACTTGAGATTCAAATCAGGGTTTCTCACTTTCGACTCCATGTGATCTTTACTCCAATGGGTTAAATCTCTGATGGCACTTAGCACATTGCATTGGACAGATAGTTACTCGTTTTTTCAACTTGTGGGGTTCGAATGTATACCTTATCCCCTTTGATTTCCCCAGTGGCTCCAAGGTAAGATAAGATATGCTACCTGTATTAAAGATGAGGAAATTGATGCTTAAAATAGCTTACTTGTCAAAGGCCTTCCAAATAGGAAACAGTAGACACTTGAAGCCAGTCTTCTGACTTTGACTTTGCCTCCAGTTGACATTCTCCTCTCCTGCCCAGTGATTTCATCCGAGCTACGAGTTCATATCTTTTAGTTAAGAGCCCAGTGAAACCAACCGGAGGGAAGATGAGTAAGACAAGGCTTTGACTCCCAAGTGTTCATGAAACTAAAAACCCTTGGGAAAGGACCTACCTTCCCTGCTTTGGCCACAGGCAGCAAGGGAAACTATAAAGATGGGAGGAAGCACCAAAGAACACCTGAATCCCTTGCTTTTGAGCAGAGCTTATAGAGAGTAGGATGCATCTCAGAAAGCAAGCCGAAGTTGCTCAAAGATCTTAGCGAGCAGCAGAGAGAATCGAAGCTATTAGAGGTCGACCCTGGCATTTGAAAGCACGTGTGCTCCAAGCTACATGTGCAAGAACTCACCCTCTAAAAGAAAGGAGTGCTTAATTAGTGGGCCCCTTGAGGAGCTGATGAGGCTATGAGTACTCCATACTCACCAACGGGATTTGTGCACTTAAAATTAACCCTTGCAGTTCTTGCAAATCCCTGTTCTATCCCTCTTCCATGGAGAACCCAGCATCCCATCACTCGTGAGCCTTCTAACTTCCCACACTAATAGGTCAAGAGCAACAGCATACCATTTTGGTATGGATTTATTTACAAGTATGCATGTGTGTTTGGGAGTGAGGTATGTGCATGCCCCTGGAGACTAAAAGAGAGAGAAGGAGCCTTAGGAACTGGAGTTACAGATCATTGAGAGCCACCCTGTGTGGGTGCTGGAAGCTGAGCTCAGGTTCTCTGGAAGAGCAGTGCATGCTGAGCTATGTCTCCAACCCCTAAAATGCCATTCTGAAGGTAGTAAGACTAGACACTGAATCTTTAGTACCTTGATCTGGGACTCTCAGAGTCCAGTGGTCAGGAATGACTGTGGACATAAGTGCAGTTATTTTACATAACTCCATCTGAGTTATTTTGTTACAGCATCAGAAACAGACTGAGACAGATAAAGAGGATGTAATGCTGGAGAACTTCCCAGACACTTCTCAACACCTCAAAGGAAGCTCCCATGTGTAGTTATGAGATAAGGACTGGAATTGTGAAGATCATGACATCTCTACCAATCAGAACAGGCTGGTCATAAGAGGCAGAAGACTGGGACTTAACAATAATACAATGACAAATCCCTGCCATGACAGCCTTGACCTCGAAGGTGCTTCTTCAGCCACTGCTGGCAAACAGCCTTCATGTGTTAAGTTCATTCTTTCTTTGATATAGGTGGGATACAGACATCTTCATTATCTCACCTGAAATCTCAACTAGACTGCCAACTCAAGTAAACAAACAGATGCCTCTGGAAGGAAGTGACCACACTGTGGCAGGGAATATCCTCCCATCAAACTCTATACTTCAAAGGCCATAATTTCTGAGAATGACACAGTGGCTTCATTTCAAGAGTATGAATAAATTTTTTCATCTTTTTTATTGGATATTTTCTTTATTTACATTTCAAATGGTATCCCCTTTCCAGGTTCCCCACACACACACCCAGAAACTCCCTATACGATCCCCACTCCCCCTGAAAAGAAGAGCATTTAAATGTATGATTAAAGATATATTTTTGGAGGAAACACTGAAGGACCAAAAAGTCAGCTTATAGGTGAATTTAAGGTGCTAAATTAACAATAACCTTCAATCACATAAAGAGTTTGTCTTGGTTTCATTCCCTTGGTTGTGACAAAATATCCTGAGAAAATCAACTTAAGGGGAAGAGTGTTATGTCCTCTCACAGGGCAAGAGTATAGTCCATCATTATGGGGGAAGTCACACAGGCAGGAGTTTGAGAGAGTTGTTGGTATCGCATCCACAATCAGGAGGAGAGAACACACTGAGTGGGTGTGTAGCTCACTGTGTTTTTATGGAGCCTTGGATCTTCAGTCAAGGAATGATGCTACCCAGAGAGAGCAGAACTTCTCATCTCAATTACACAATCAAGTCTCCCCCAGAGGCATTGTCAAAGTGCCCCACCCAATTCTGGTGGTTCTACACTCATCAAATCAACAACTGACACAAATCATAACAGAGTTATCTAGCTGCTTTCAGTCTTAGAGACAACCCTCAAGTTTTATACTATAAACTTAAAAAGATATAGTTGTGAGTTGGTTCGTTTGTTTATGCTCAGTGTTCGAGACTGGGTCACTTGTCGCCCATGCCTGACTCACTAAGTAGCTAAAGATGACATTGAACTCCTGATCCTCCTGCCTCCACTTCTTAAATGCTGTGTCTACATGTGAGTACTAACATACCCAGTGACAGCAAGATAACAGAATGGCAATTTGGTAATGTGGCAAACTAAAATACCTATAAAATAAGATTATTTGTATTTACCCATTATAGGTCTGGATTCAGAGGTCTATCAGATAACTAAGAAGCCTCACTTGTATAATCTTCCACTATTGTTCAAAACCCACCAGGGAAATATGAAGGGCTTTGGGGTCCTGACGGATAACAGTAGGTCAATCAATGAAACCACCCTGTGAATGCTGTTGACAGATATGTGACAATTTTACCTGGAAATTGTCTGAAATAACCCTAGAACTGCACTGATAATATATGGCATAATGCCCCTTTATTGTGACCTGAAAACTTTCTATTGCTTATGGTTGTTCTTAGACAGATTAATATTAGGAAACTGAGAGAAGAAATAGGACATAATCTTTAGGTATCCATTCCTACAGCAGGCTGGTTTGTAAAGTAAGGTTTTTCGAAGCATTTCATATATACTCCACACTAAGTACATGGCCCAAGTATTAAAGCCTGTCCCCAGCTTTTACTTAGTGCCCGGTGTTAATGTCGTTTCACCCTCGTGTTTGTCTTATACAAAACGAGGCTGAAGAAACAACACACTTACCCCTGCTTCTGTATAGGATTTGTGCACTCCCAATGCCAAAATCAGAACAATTTTATTGGGGGAAAGAGCTAAGTCCTCTGCCCAAATCCTTAGCCTTCTACACTTTACTGTAAATGAGCTTCAGATGAAAATAGACAGGAGCGACTTGAGATGCTGCCCAAGCGCACAATGCCTATGATGGTCAACTTTGGTGGGACCTAGAATCATGTTGGAAACAAATCTCTGAGCACATCTGGAAGTGAGTTTCTAGCTTAGTTAAACTGAGATAGGAAGATACCATTCAGGGGACGGGATTCTCATATCACATTAAGAAAAAAAGGAGAAAAGTAAAGCAAGGTAGATGGAGGAGGGCACTCATCCTTTTCTGCTTCTGGAATGCAGGCAGAACAAGGGCAGCCATGTTCCTGCTCCCACACATACCGCCACCATGAAGGTCATTATCCCCTCAAATATCTAAAACATCTTCCTTAAGTTGTTTCTGTTGGGCACTTTTCTTACACCAGTGAGAGGAGTGACTAATAAACTGTCTGGTGGGGAATGGTAGAAATATATGATTGGAAGTGAATTAACAGAAATATTGCAGAATTAAATACATAAGCATCCATAGAGTTTTGCTAACCTGTGTTCCCCTGCACTTCCTAACACACATGCACTGGGACATACTAAAGACAATGCTCATTTTGGCTCCACATGTCTTAACACTGGGTCAATTAGGAAAGAGTAACAGAGAGCCTGTACAACGACGACACAGAAGTTCATGAACTGCTCTGTGGATATGAACTGTGACTGTCGGCTCTGCAGCATGTTTGAGGAGTGTTTTCAGACAGGTTTAACAGTCCAGAAATCCAACTGTAAGCATGCAGCAGCATCCCATGAACTAGATCCAAAACTATATAGAAAAGAAAAGGCAAAACACCAGCATTCTTCTCTCTTCCTCGCCCTTTCTCCTGTTCCCAATGGTGGGTGTCAGGTGACTAGCAATCTCACATTCAGGCCACCACACCTTCCTTGTCATGATGGGCTCTACCTTCAAACTGAGGGCCAAAATAAGGCTTTCCTTCCAAATGAAATCGCTCTCATCATGTACTCTATCAAAGCAACAAGGAAAGTAACTATTAACAACTAATGTTGAGGGTCCACATTAAAAAACAAAACAAATAAACAAAAAACAGGAGAGTTAAGGTTACACTGTAGCCAGGCAGTGGTGGCTCATGCCTTTAATCCCAGTACTTGGGAGGCAGAGGCAGGTAATGTCTGAGTTTGAGGCCAGCCTGGTCTACAGAGTGAGTTCCAGGACAACCAGGGCTACACAGAGAAACCCTGTCTTGAAAAACCAAAAATAAAACATAAAAAAGGGAGGGTACAATTAAGTGCTTAATTAAATTAGTGACACAATTTGAATGGGGTTAACCTCCTATGAAGTGACTGTCAAACTACAAATCCAAAGATTGACTTTGCTTACAACCCCAACACAAGACCAGAGCACTGGGGTAGATTTCCTGGGGTAGCATTGCAGTAATGCCTCAGGGCTATCAACAAGACACTCGAAGGACAGAAGCCTCTGAAATGTGGCACATTTGCAAAGCTTGTGGTTTTAGTCCCTGAACCAAAGTCAGAAAATAAGTCTCTTGCAGTGACAGTGAAGAATGCTGAAGGGAAAAAAGAAGGCCTCGAATCTCAGAAGACAGACCTCTGCCTGTGTGGGAGTCAGGATTCCCTCTCCCCACCTCATTGTTCTCTGTTATTGTCCTTGTCACCCCCCACACTTTGTTTTACTGTCAGAAGAAACAATAGCTTAGCTCCACAGAAGCCATTTTCACAGGCCAAATGTCAAGCAAGGACTGGTAGAGCTGGGGCAAAAGTGATGGAGAGAAAATTGGCCCACACCATCTAGCTGCTCCAGGGCAGTTGCCCTTGGGTGGAAGCAGCATGTCTATTTACTGTCAGTCCTGGCGGCAGGAATCCCAGACTGAAGCGATGCCTCTTCCAGCTTCTCATGAAGTCATATACAACATCAAAGAGTGACCAGAAGGTTGTGTGTGTGTGTGTGTGTGTGTATGTGTGTGTGTGTCTGTCTGTCTGTCTGTCTGTCTGTCTGTCTGTCTGTCTCTGTGTGGTGTCTATGTCTCTATATGAGCACCCATGGAGGCCAGAGGTCAGCACTGGTCTCTTATTCAATCACTCTCTTTACTGAGACAGGGTCTTCCTGTCAACCTGGAGCTGATTCAGCTCGGCTCAGTGCCTGAGCCGAGTGAATTTCGAGGATCTGTCTGCTTTTGCTTTTCCCCTGGATTTACTGAGCCAAAGCTTCGGCCTGGGTGCTGAGGTGACAACTCATCTTCTTGTGCCTGAGTGGCAAGGACTTTACAAAGGAGACTTTTTTATGGCCCCTAGAAGGAACTAGGGTACAATTCGCCATGTCAATGATGGAAAGAATGGGAGGCCTATGCTCCCCAGAGCTCCTAGAGAATCCAGGACTGACTGCAGGAAGGTAGGTAAGAAACTCCCTTCCTCTTTTCCCAATCACTGGTAGATCCTTTCCCTCAGGCCTCCTGGTGAGTGAACTCTTGGCTCCCCCTCCCCAGTCACTGACTGTCCAATTGATGAAATCAGCAGTGCACTGATAACCAGGAAAAGAAGCTCCAGGTGCGAGGGAAAGAAAGCTCTTTACAATTAGCATTTTCCCTTTGAAATATCATCATAACTCTGAAATATTATAACTCAAGTACCCTTAATTTTCTTGCATATTCTTGTTTTGCAATGTGAACGAGATCCTCCAGCACTGGGAAGAGTCATCTCATAGGAAAAAAACGACGTGGAGAGCTCCACATAACCACTTGTCTTAAAACCCAGGCTCTCAGACACAGACTGGGATATAAATATGACTCTACGATCAACAGCCTGGGCTTCACACGCACAGCGAGGCATGGGAGACTGAGCATAGAAGCCCCACCCGACCACGCCAGAAATCTGGCAAGAGTCACAGCTAATGAGCAGGTGTCTCTGAAGAGAGTACCACTTCTAGTTTAGTCAGAACTATCCTAGATCTCAAAATCAGATTGCACACATGTGTATGTGTGTGTGTGAGGAAGAGACATGGTAGGGGGAGGAAGAGAGGGAGGGGGAAGAAGGAGTTATGGTATTTGCATGCATGTGTGCATATGTGCAAAGCCTGTCGGCCTTATTCCTTGAGATGAGAACTCGATGAAACTGGAGTTGACCATTTTTAGCCTATGCTGATGGCCAGCTAGCCCCAGGGATCGACATCCCCGGCGCCCATCTTTACCATTATTTTTTCCACAAGGTGAGATATGTTTATGTACCCTTTGGTACAAACTTTAGATCTATGTTGCACTGAAATGGGAGTGCTTTATAGCGTCCTAAAAATAGATTGGCAATTTCTTAACTTCTTTTTAACTGCCCCAAAAATATGGACCACAGACACACATACCTCATCCCAGACCTAGTGGGTCAGGGACGGGATGGATAAGGTAACCATAGGACCAACGCATAGTGAGGCTGACACCGCCATGAGATGCCAGCTGCTCCCTCCACTGCTTCCCAGAGGAGGTTCATGCCCTGTCTAGGAAGTAACAGTGAAGATGCGCTGGAGATTCCTCTCGCTAGACATCCTTTGGTTTAACACTTCCTAGATGCCATCAATATGCTTTATTCCCAGCAATAAACAAGGAGCCCAGGTTCAGCTGGACCTAGCAAACCCCTAAATCTAAGGCCTACTGTGACAAAACAACTAAGCACAAGGATCAAAACCATCTCAGTCACCATCCCACAGATCCAGGATAGAAAACCAATAGGAGGCCACAAGTGGATCTATAGATAAGTTCAAATCCTACCTTCTTATGTCATTCATAAAGGCATATTTCTTTTTCTCAGATGATGATGATGATGATGATGATGATGATGATGATGATGATGATGACGACAATAATGATGATAATGCTGCCTCCACTGACATGGGTGAGGTTTAAGACAGTACTTTCTAGAAATTAGAAAATTATGAAAAATAATTGTTAGCTAATGCCGATAGTGTAGGCACAATTTAGAAAGACTGTTTACAGGAAGAAGGATGCTCTCTTTGTCCGAGAACAGAAAGTGACTCTCCACTTCAATCACTGAAGACACAAAAGTGTAGAAAACATTAATAGGAACAAAAGTGGACAACCTAAGAATAAGGTTGGCACTGTAGACTGGACAGGGGCAGATGCCCTCAGGACGGAGACTGACATCTATGGCATCCCCAAGAGTCAGGCTGCAAGAGCATACCTGATCAGGAATGTATCAATGTGCTCCAAACGTACACACACACACACACACCTTGGCTTTCTTAAGGCAGGAGTCACAGGAATCCACTCTGAAGACAAGCGCCATGCCCTTAACATATTTGGTGCTCGGGAAGTATTTAACACACCTGAACTTTCGTGAAGAGAGGAATCCTGACATGGGCTGACAACTCTGCTGAGTCAGCATTCCCGAGCAAGCATGACCAGAGAGACACAGAAAATGGAAAGGAGGATCCAGGACATTCTTCGAGACAACACCACCTTACTTCCTCTCATCTTACCATAGTGAAATACCCTGCCACAACTGACTGAAAGAAGTTTTCAGAATGCAGAAGCCATAAGCAAAAAGGATAAGAAGATACATGCGAGCAAAATAATGGATGCCAACAAACAGAGGAGTGCATGCTGGCATGCACAGGTATGATGGTGAGCAATGATGTCATGAATCCTGACATGTGCAGGTGTGATGGTTAACAATGATTTCCACTTGACAGGGCTAGAATCACCTAGGAAAGACAGAGGGGAGATTGAAGATGAAGTGTCTTTGGTAAAAAGGCTACCTACCCACCATACCATGGGTCAGGATTCCACCCTAAATAAAGAGGAAGAGCTACCTGAGCACGAACCTTCATCACTCTCTGCTTCTTGGCTGTGGAAGCATTGTGACCAGCCACCTTGAGCCAAGATAAGCCTTCCCACTTCTTTAAGTGACTTTTTACAGGTATTTTTGTCACAGCAGCAAGGTCAGTAATACAACAGTCCTGAACTCTTAAATTAGCAATGAAGAATACAGCCACCCATAGGCTTTCAGGTTCTGTAAACCTGGGGTCCAGGCCAGTTCTATAGAAAAGCAGAAGGCCAGGCCACACCCACTCAAGTAAACCAAAGTGTGCCTGCTGACAATTCCCCAGATGCTTCTTATTAACTTTAAAGGGCTCTCATTGAGTTCGGTCTTTTTTTTGCTTTTAAACATGTATCAATTTTCATGTTTGAGGAATTCCAAATTCAAAGAAAAGAACAGTAAGAGGGATTTTATTCACCATATGTTACAGCCAAATTAGAAAATGTCTGCACAGGAGACACAAACGCCACGAATTAGGAGACAGAATTGGACTTCGTTTAGAATCTGTCTGTTGTGCTGACATTATATGCAATCATTTTCTTTATTATAAGGTTTTATAGCTTTGATTTCATTTACATTGTAGTATAGTGGTTTCATTTACATTGTAGTATAGCTTATAATATTTATTACATATGTGGACATTGAAAATTAGCAGAAGTAACCAATGGCTTTACACTCTAACTTATGAGTCTAAGATTTATTCTACTTATTGATGTAATTAAATAAAGAGCTAGGTAGGTAGATAGACAGACAGGCAGACAGATTTGTTTGTGCAAGTCCTCATAGAGGCCAGAAAGGGATTAGATCCCTTGGAGCTGGAGTTTTTACATGTTAGCTCTCTGATATGAGTGCAGGAATCCAAACTCCAAACCTTTTTGGCGGCAGTTAAGCACTCAACCACTAAGCCCCAAATTTGTGAGTTTTAAAAGCTGGTATCAAGAGGTTTTTCCTTTATGGCAAACCTAGAGGGCAAACCTCTAGCTCCAGCCATCTGGAGGTAGAAGCAGAGCAGGGGTTTAAGACTAGTCTCCACTACAGCAGGACAACTTCAAGGCTACAGGAGACCGTGGCTTGAGAGATAAATTGATTTAAAAAATAGTTTTTGTCTCTCTCTCTCCCCCCCTCCCTCTGTCTCTCT
>NW_022196913.1:32891671-32926132 GCF_008632895.1 Mastomys coucha
TCTCTCTCTCTCTTTCTCTCTCTCTCATTTAGCACAGGGCTTCCTCTATGTAGTCTTGCCTATCCTAAAAGAGGCCAGGCTGCCCTTGAATTCAGAGATCCCTCTGTCTCCAAGTATTGCATTTACAGGCAGACAGCACCACTCATAGCTCCTCTTTTTGCAGTTCCTTTATTTTGACTATGTAAAAATGTACATGAAGTTTACCACTGTGATCCCTTCTAGTCCACCACCACCGTGGGATGACTCCATCACGAACACCACCCTCCAAGGCAGAACTCTTGGCCTTATAAAGTGGCATCCCTAAACATATCCAGTATTAACACTGCATTCTCTCACCCCAATTCCCAGGCAACCACCAACCTGTTTTTATATCTGTGCATTGGCCTGGTCTAGACTTCTTCCTGACTCAGATAGAAATCACGTGGCATGTGTCCTTTTCTGTACAGTTCATTTCACAGGGCACCATGCCTATGAAACAGACTTTTCTGACTTTGCTAAGGCCAAGTAATATTCCATTAGGTATACATATTAAAATTCACTCATTTGTTTATCCCTTCATAGTATTCAAGCTGTTCTTCCCTTGGTAACTTGTTTACAAATTTATTCATTCATTCACCTGTTTGTTTGTTTGTTTGCTTTTAGTTTTCAGAACAAGGTTTTGGTGGCTGTCCTAGAGCTACCCCTGGAGACCAGGGTGAGGGAGGGTCTAATGTAACCCAGGCTGAACTGGAACTCTCTATGGAGCTGAGGATGACTTTGACCTTCTGATCTTCCTGCTTCTATCTCCTGCATAAAGAAATTACAGGGGTGTTCCAGGACTCCTGCTCTGTGTGGTACTGGGGCCTAAATCCAGGACACCATGCGTGCTATGGAAGCATCACACCCCACCAATGGAACAATATCACCAGCCTGCCATAGCTCATACCCCACAGCTTTCTGAAAAGCTATCTCACCAAGATGATGAGGATTTTTATTTTTATTTTAGAAGCAAGTGCAAACCAGGAAACATGAGGATCAATGTGACCAGCTAAGGGTCCGGGAAGACGGGGACAACTGTCCATGTGAAAGTATAAAAATGCAGTGGCTCCTTCCGAATCATGGCTAGGCAACACTCATTTAAAAAAAGAAATCCTCCACTCACTACCTGACAGGGAAAAGAATAAAGGGAGGGGGCTCTTTGCATTAGTGAAGGCACCAAATTACAGCCCCACCCCCACCCCCACCTTTTTGAAAGCAAACCAATTTTATTACTTTCAACCTATGGGAAGGTAACTTCCAAAGGAGCCCTTAGGCTCATGTTTTAATGAACACAGGAGAATCGTATATAATTACCATATCAAGTGCTACTATGGAAATGGAGACTTCTGAAGTACTTAAGGACACTTAAAAACAGTTTATACTGAGGATTTTTAACACCCAGCTACCAGTTCCACCAGGACGATATTAGTTAGCTATTAATTTGCAGCTCTGGAGAAAGGCTTGCTGAGAGAAGAGCATATTTAGCCCAATATTGGGGATTAACAGATTTCATTATATCCTAATTTACAATGAAATTCTACAGTCTGAACAAATTTATGAGGAAAACTAAAAACCTCGGAGGGAAAGACAGAGCACATTGTGATAGGTGAGTTATGTGGGTACTGATAATCAGAAGTTTATTTGCATGCCCCAAAACTAGGAGGAGAAAGAAAAGATTGCATTTCCATGACCCAATACAAGCTTATGGGAAAGGCAAAAGTCATAACATGATTAAATTAGTGTCATAAGAAAGGGTGATCAAAGACAAAGGCAACTACAAAACAGAAATATCAAACAAACAAACAAACAAACAATAAAGTCCCCGAAGCTCGACACTGTTTTGCACTGGAAGGCTGTCTATTCTTGCGTTCCAGTGCTTAACTTCAAAGGTACAGTAAGAAAGAAACGTCCGCATCAATGACTCTCAGATGATAACACAGAACCGAGCTACCCGTTCTCTTTAATTTGTTCTCCCTGAACATGTCTGAGCTGACAAGTGTTAAAATTCATCAAGATCATTGCTTCCCACCTGGATTTGGCATCCTTCAGGGTGGGTAAAGAGTTCTTTTTTCCTGTCTCATGAATATTCTGCAGAGATGCAGACCAAGCAGCAGTGAGGATAAGCATGGTGCTCTCTAAGAACAGCTCCTCCTGTATGCTATATGCATGTGGCCCTTCTGCATCTCAACAAGTCCATAAGCTTGTTAACAACAGCTCAAGAGGGAACAGAAGTTCACAACTGTATAAAACTCATCTGATCCCATATTCTATAGCTATGGATCTATGAGGAGCTCTGAAGAGAATAAATACTTGGCTTTCAATAAGCTTGGTTCCAAGAACCATGGCAGCTTCAATAATATTTGATATTGGAGACTTTACTGTTTGAGGCTGGGGTCCAAGAAGAAAGAGTACTGTGTGGATATGAAGTATAATGAGAGTATGTGGCAAGGGTGAAAAGATGGAGGAGCTAACAAATTGCTCTTTATTAGTTTTTACCAAAGTCTTTTGGGGGGAGGGGTTTCTCTGTGTAGCCCTGGCTATCCTGGAACTCACTCTGTAGATCAGATCTGGCCTCGAACTCAGAAATCTGCCTGACTCTGCCTCCCAAGTGCTGGGATTAAAGGTATGCGCCACCACTGCCCGGCTCTTTATTAGTTTTTATTCCCCATTTTTTGTTATTAGAAGACAAAACTAACGTGTATGAATATTCTCAGAAACACTATTTATTCTATTTATTGAGGTAAGTAGCAAGCACCTTTTAATAAACCAAAAAGTCTTTAGGTATTAGTGCCTACTGTTGTCTCACAGGATAGGAATAACTTCTGAAAGTGGTCACCCACCCTCAGAGGGCTTATTCTCTATGGAGGATGAAACTGAGCACCCGCTTCTACGTGGACCAGGAGGGCTATGCATCAAAGCCCTCCTGGTCCAAGTAGAAGGTACAACATTATTAAGACTGTCTCGTTTGATGGGAAAAAGGATTGGGTACCCCATACGTTCTAGATGCCTTTGCCTAGCAAGCAAATGAATTCCAGGAAAATCCAGCCCTGGCTAAAGGTACCTCTGCCTACTTCACCATCCCCGACCCCAACCCAACCAGTGCCCTCGCACTTTACACTCTTTCCCGGTACTCTGTGGGTTCTAGCATCCTTGTTGCCACTCTTCCTTTTCTACTCCTGGAATAAAACCTCTAGCCCCCTTCTGCACACCAGTTTAGCTATTACCTCCCCTTGAAGGCTTCTTCGAAGCCAGCTCCTATCCAGACCTCTGCTGCGCCCTTGAGGATTGTGCTCAGAGGCCCCCCAATACACTGAGCAGTGGTACAAACTTCTATTCTGTCTCAGAGGGGAATCTTGTTTTGTACATGTGTGTCACAACACAGGATACAACACACTGTGCTCAATAGATCAATTTAAAGCCAGACCCCCAAATTGCCACATGGTTCCTTTGCCCTGTGCTGGCAAAGCCCCCACTTCCTTGGTTCATGCCCTCCCTGAATCACCTTCTCAGCCACAGAAACCTCTTCCCTGTCCCCATCTGCATTTCTAATCTACTGCCAACACTCTATGCCTTCCTAGCTGTGCACAAGGAATCCAGGATGGCAGGGTCAGCAAATGGATGCTCTTCTAAATTATGGTTTTGATAGTTTACAAGGTAACTCCCATTAGTTAGCTTTCTCATTTCTTCTTTTTTTTTTTTTTTGGGGGGGGGGGGTTCAAGACAGGGTTTCTCTGTGTAGCCCTGGCTGTCCTGGAACTCACTCTGTAGACCAGGCTGGCCCTGAACTCAGAAATCCGCCTGCCTCTGCCTCCCAAGTGCTGGGATTAAAGGCGTGCGCCACCACCGCCTGGCAGCTTTCTCATTTCTATAACAAAAATACCCAACAAAAGGCACCTGAAGGCCAGAAAGTTTTATCTTGGCTTAACAGTTTAGGGAGGCAGCTGGTCACACTGCATCTGTAAACAGTAAACAGGAAGCAAGCTTAGATGATCAAACTTCAAGCCCCACTTACAGTGAGCAACTTCATCCAGTGAGACACCACCTCCTACAGGTTCTATTGCCTTCCCAAACAGAGCCAGGCACCAGCTGGGGAGTAAGTGTTCAGACACGCGCCTGAGGAACCAGTTCACATTGGAATCCTTACAACTCAGGTTCAAACCGACCTGCAAGCCACTGGGCTTTCTACTGTCTTCATTTCCAACAGTAGAAGTCCTGACAGTCTGACAGTAAAGCCCATTTGTTCTTGCTTTTCAGCATCTCGTGTCCATTTCATGATGAGTGTTTACTTCTAGCGTGAATCTAGGACTTTCTGGCACCCCCATGTTACGGTCTATTGAAGTCGTGAGGGGATAAATGAATTCTTACGGAGACATCATTCATCCATTTATTTGCTCAACTATAACATATTGAGCTTCTTCCAAGGATGTTCATGGGGGCTTGGGGGAGGGGGAGCTGCCCACCAATGACTTGATCTCCACCTCCTTCCTCAAAGCAAGATTCCTAAAGCCTATGTACTTATGTGCCATTCTGATTTGGGGCAGAGTGGGAGGCAACTTACATTTTTAGCTCTTAAGAGGAGCTCAAGGCCATATGTAGCCAAAGCGTAGAGATTATATGCTAAATATAGACCAGGGAGAATCTATGTGGTATAATTGTGGATGTCTAAGTTTTGATCTCCAAGCCACAAGAACTTAGGGATCTATTCAGAGCAGTAGATTGCTTAGCAAATGTTTCAAACTCATCCTCCCAACCAAATCCCTCCTTTCCCTTCAAATAGATTGGGTTCTAGCCCAGACGATTCTCAATTCTTATTTTTTTTCTCTCCAGATTTCTCTATTAATGCTGTCTATCTGGCTATTTGTACATTTTCTCCCATGAATGGTGACAGCCTACCCCCTCAGATGAAGGCAGTCTCAGTGTTTGCCAAGTGCCCAAAGCTTTAAGTGTGACTACACACCTGGCGCCTGAGTTAGCTCTCAAACAGCCATCAGCAACAGAGAACAAAGGAAGCTGCAATGTGGCAGGTTTTCTCTTTTCTTTCTGAGGGGCAGTTTCAGACATCGAAAACTACAACTTAATGGGGGGAGGGGCTCTAACACCCATCGGGATCCCATTTGGCCTGGGCAGAAGGAAAAAGTGGTGTGTAAACTCCAGACACATCTGACAGGGAGCACTTAATGAGAAGGCCTAATACGGCATCCGGCCTTTGTTCACGTCTATAAGCATCTTTTAGGAAAAAAAGAACCCAAGTACAAGGGGAGGAAGCGGCTGAACCGCTGATTTCTAATTAGCCCCCTCACATCACTGGAGGAAGAGGAAAACGGGTCTGGCTACTGTTTCCTTAGAGTTTGTGGCTGCTTTATCTGAGGGTGAGGCGTGAACACCATAGCCTCCCAAATGTTGTGTAGTGTACTTGGGTTCAAAAGTTCAGCAATATCTGGACAAAGGGTAGCCCCTCTCCTCGGGAAGGACAGTCTGGGGACCGCAGATGGGACTGTGGGAATTGAATCCAGCTCCTCCCACACCCACCATCTGCAAAAGCTTGGGACTTTGCAAAGGCTCTGACCTTCAGGCCTGGAGTCTTTACTCAAACTGCACCTGCCCAGGATTAGGTTTCCTGCCACTGAATGATGGCTTCTTTCATTTAGTCTGCAAACAGCTGTCACATGATCAAGTGGGAGCCAGGCAGAGGGAGCCAGACAGCCCCTTGCAAAACGGCTGAGCAGGACACCGACTTGGGTGATTCATCTTCAAAAACCTATTCCTGAAACGCTTTTGTGTGTTGATATCACTTCGTGTCTCAGCTCACAGATAATTACAGCCTGCCAGAGACACAGCTCTAACCTGGAAAAGAGACCGTCCCCATGACTCATTAGAGTGTCTAAGGATGAATGAGACTCATTGTCTCTCCCTTTTCCCTTTGACCCCCAAAGATTGCTAAATCTATGGTTTCTAACCTTGTGAAAATGAGGGGAAGCTTGAAAAGGAATCCGGCAGCTCCCTGGAACCTGAGACACTGGAATATGAACCAGGGCTGCATTGCTGAGATCAGCTGCACCTGCTGGCGGGACATTTTGCTAATTCAAGTGATGTGCCTGCATTGCCTCATGAAAATCAACCTTGGATGGCCATTTCATCGGGGAGTAAAAGAGACCCCCAAAGACATCTCACTGAAGACAGGACTCAAAGATGGCGGGGAGTCATATGACATCTGGGTATGGATCTGGTGAGATTTAACAGTCCCAGACATACATGGAGATGCATTATTATGGTCATTCGCAAGCAAAGTGAAATATTACAGAAAAGGAGAAGGCCATTTATTCAAGCAAATTTTATAACAATAGAGAATCATGACTTTCCTTTTAAAAGACAGTTCTGGATTCAACTGAAAGAGCTATATCTATACACAAGTCTTCCCAATGGTTAATGGAAACAGTTATAAATATACAGTATTTATACTTTATATTATCTATGCTTTGTATATATAGAAGTGAAGGATTGTCTAGCTGTTCCAAACCCCGAGACATCCAAACTCAATACAGTGGTCAGAGAAATGCTAGGCAGTAGCTTCCCTTCTGAGAGCATCATGCTCAGGTACCCAGAATACTATTGGGTTTTTCCTATATACACATAGGACATGTCACAAGCATGATCCTCCTACTCAACATGCATCTCTGAATAAACATCCCAAATCAGCAAGATTTGACTATCAACCCACAAAAGGCATCCGAGTCAGAAAAGAAACTTAGGATTTAAGAAATCAATGTTAAAGGGCACGGGAGATGGCACAGTTCGTAAAGTGTTAGATGTGACCACATGAAAATCTGAGTTTGGATTCCCCAGTACCCACATAAAAATCCAAGCCCAGAAGTGTGCTGCTGCTATAATCCCACTGCTGGGGAAGGAGAGACGAGACGGAACCTGTTGCTTGGTGCCAGAAAGCACAGCCAAATCATCGGCTTCCGCGTATAGGGAGAGACTGTGGAAAAATGTGAAAACTGATAAAGACACCCATGCCACACACTCACGCATACTCCTATACACAGGTACACACAAAAGTGCACATATGCATAATACACCATGCACGCCTGCACATGCAAGTGCACGCGAGGGAAAACACACACACACACACACACACACACACACACACACACACACCATTTTATAGAAGCTCTTTCCATTATCTATCCCTTGTTTCAAACCCTTCAAGTGCCAACCTTGGCTCTCAGCACACTAGGATGTGGCAAGGCTGACAGGAAGGAATGCCTATCTTCTGCATTAGCACTTAGTGTCTGCAAATGTCAACTGTGGTGCCCAGGTGTTGCAAAGCTGTCTTCCTCTTAAGCAACAGGATTCGACAGACTGAATGCCTGTGGGTGATGACGGCAGTGTTCAAGTGAAGGCCAAAAGGACAGAACACATGAGAAACATAATAATTCTTTCAAAATGTCCTAACTGAAGTGCCTCCTTTTAGATGACAAAATGGATTTCATACATTTCAGGGTTTTGTTTTTTTTTTTTTAAATAATAATAAGGAGTAGGGGGAGAAAACAGGCAGATCAGTTTATTTTCTGAGCACAGCATTAATGACAAGATGACATCACCAGCAGCCAATCAGGAAGCTCTCTGGTGTCTGGTGTTCTAACACCATTTCATATTTATGGATAAGCACCAGAAGGGTGTCAACCCAGAGCTGCATTCCCCTCCCTACTCACTTCTAAATAAAGTGCCTGCTTTCATTCAGCAGCCAAACTGAAAAGTTTTTTTTTAAGGGGATGGGGGTGAGGGAGAGGCTCAGGGAGGCTCTTCCTCACCCTCACATACTATTTTCTGAGAATGCTGAACAGTAAGTACAGGGTTGGGAAAATGGCTAGGACCTGGACCACTGCTACCTGCAAGGCTTGCCCAGGCTCTCCAGCATGCCTGCACAGTCCCTCACCATGGAGCGCAGCCTAAGCTTCACTGGCAAAGCCCTAAACACTGAAAATAACAGACCTGTGCACAAAGGAAGGGGTTGGGGAACACCTTACACGAGAAACGGATGCTACTGAGCACTGGACGTTTAAGGTATTCTCTGGTTCCCACTACATTTCCTGAGATGTAAGGTAGTGTAGAAGAAAAGTCGATCCAGTCCTAGTTAAGCCCTAGCTAAGCCCAGACTGACTTGAGCATCGGAGCTCAACCTACCATCCTACCAGATCTGTGAAGGCCAGGATTGCCCGTGAACCCAAGTATCAGGTCAATGCAACAAAACCTTCATCGATGGGAAAGTGGCTAGCCCCTAACCTGGAGCCTTCTAGGAGGTGCAGCATGAACATTTCTATTCAGTCTCAAACTAAGAGTCAATGTCAACAGAAATGGAGAGTGCATTTCAAATTCTAGGAGACATGAGAAAAGGGTGTAGTGTGTCATCTGTTTAAACTCCTGCTTAAAGACAATTTGCTCATATTCCCCTGAACCCCACCTATCGACTGATGCAGCTCTTCCTATTGTCCACACCCCTGGAGCAGCTGATGTCACATCAGGGCCCCTGGATCAAGCTCAAAAGTTAGAATTATGACATGTAATAAAAACACTTGGCCATGCAGCTAAGGTGACAGGATTTGGCCTGCTGGCCCACTGCCAGGGGTAACAGAGCCTGAGTTGGAGTTCTTTTCCTACAGACTGAATGGTGCATAAGGAGGAAAAAGATGATAATCCGCTCGGAGCAAATGCCACAACCCCAGGTTCCCAACGCTCTGCCGCAGACCAGTCTGCCCCACACCCTACACCTACCGTGATACCAAAAGCATCCAAATGACATGACAGTAGCCTGGCCCTTTTCATAATTAATTTATTTCAGAGGTAAAGTTGATAAATAGATTCAAAGCGGGAATAGACAAGGAATAGAGGGCTCTTCGCCGCCGTTTGTGAACTCTAAATAATTCATTAAAATAATCTAAATTCTCTCATATCCACTCGTGCAAACTACAGCCTAAAGATCCCCCTGCCACACTTTAGACACAAGCCAATATGCTGGAGCCCCTACAAAATCTGAAGGTTCTCCATACATGAAAGGGACAGTTGTGTGTGAAGCAAAAAAGAAAAGAATCCAAGGTGCAACCTCTAAATCCTTAGGTCACCAGGGACAAAAGTGGGGGAGAGCAGTTACTGTTGTGTTTTGAGACTATTCATTTTAACAAGGACAGTGGGGGAAGGGTTCCTCCCCCCGCCCGCCCCAAGCAATGGGGGCTGTCACTTTTGAAAATTATAAAAATTCACATCAAAGACAAAATAAAAAGCCAGACATGAAAATCAACTGCACATTCAACAAAAAGGAACAAATTAAAATGCAGTATGCTGGAATCATAAATCCAAAAATAAATATGTAGACAAGGGCTTGGAAAAGCCAATCTTCGTAACACGTTTTCCCAATGCAAACGGAACCTCTTCCAAAAACTACCTATTAGAAGGCCTTGTTATTACTCCGCTAATCTCAGTGCTCCGTGCTAGCTGGCAGAAGGGGAAACTAATTTGGATCATCCAAAAATCATTTACATTTGGTTTTAGTTGTATTATATGGGGGTGGTAAGTTGGCTACACATTTCCCTCCCTAATTAAGTGGAGTTTAGAATAATTTTAAATTTTCTATTCGCTCAGCACAAGCCAACTAAGGACTTCAGACAGTGGTCGGCTGGCAAGGGGATAAAAGCCAGTCAAGGATTTTTTTTTTTTAATTGTCATAGATGAGTTATCCACACATAACTAATCACAGTGACAGAATTAGTCTTAGCTCAGGATGTAGGTGCATTAGGCATCCAGTGACATCCCACACATGCAAGCCAAGGTGTGAGCAGATGTGGCCAAGTTTGATACAGCTAAGTAGGGGGACCATGATAAGTCATAAAGACATGGTTTTCTCATCAGCACCACACCCCCTTTTCTCAATGCCTCACCTTCATGTTCTGGTCCTCACCCTAGTCTGTCTAAAGCAAGAATCGCTGTATTCCAATTCTGATCCCAGGTACCATGTGCTTACTACATCACAATCATAAGGCTGTTAGAATTCCTGGCTAGTGATTGGCTAGAGCAGACACAGGTGAACCAGGGCCAAAATCCGATAAAGCAGTAACAGATCCCATTGTCCGTTTCTGTGCTCAGGAATGTGCTTGCTTTGCTATCTTGGTCCTCCTGAGCAGCTGGTATATAAGCACAAAATGTTTTTCTACTCCTCTTTATCTCATGCAACTTTGTCTTCTCACTCAAATCATCTCTCTCTCTCTCCCCATGCCTTTGCTTTGTTTTTATTTTTTATTTATTTATGAGTACAAGTGGGTTTTTGCTGTGTATATCAGTGGGCACATGCATGTCTGATGCCCTTAGTGGTCAAGAGAAGGCACAGAGTACCTGGAACTGGGGTTATATACAGATAGTTGTAAACCACCATCCATGAACAGAACTTAAGAGACTCTCCCCAAAATGGCAGGTGCTCTTAATTTCTGGTCCCATCTCTCCAGGTTTGTTTTTTGATTGTTTTTGAGACAGGGTCTCATGTAGCCCAGGCTAGCCTTGAATTTGCAATGTACACAGGAAGAGGAGGCTGAACTCCTAACCTTCCTGATTCTACCTCTCAAGTCCTATGAGGACAAGGACACACCACCATGTGTTCTTCAGCCAGCTTCGTGTTCTTGCTATGTGATCCCATGGGAGAAAGGCTGTATGATCCTGTGTGAAAAATGCAGAAGTGCCATTCTGAAATTCATGAGAAATAAGTAAAGGAGTTTGGGAAATATTAGGTGTCCATGAAGGGACCTTCTCCATGAGACCACCACCATTACAATTATAGATCTCTTCTAGTACCCCAACCCCAAGTTTAGGGATTTCCAGCAGCCACCACCATTAGAAAAAGAATTTAGTTTGAGTCAAATCAATAGACTAGTCAAATACATATATTATCTTTGTTATTCATTTGACACATACAAGAAAAATACTTAACACTTTAGAAAAAGTGTGATTTACAATACATATCTTTGGACACCTCACAATTATATGGAGGGTGAGAATATGAGAAATGAACATTTAAACTCGATTTGTCTTCCTATAGACAGCAGATCGCCTGACAGTCATCTCTACACATAGAAAAGTTAAGCTATAGGTTTAACTTCCAAAGACAGAATAAAGCCAATGTTACAGAATGGGGGGTGGGGGAACAACTAACTCATCACCTTCTGTTTCTGAGCCACTTCCCTAGTTTGCCAAAAGGCCACTCCATCATTGTCCCTCAAACAAACAATGGGGCTGCATGCATTTGCAAAGAGAGTGAGCTTCACCCTGCATCCAGCATCCTGTCCCCCCAAACAGGAAGTGAGTCACAGAGCAGAGGAAGTACCCTATCATTTTCAAAGGAAAAGACACAGAACTTCAGAGTTGACTCTTTATTCTGAAACAATACAACTCCTACACTAAAGCTATCGTTTGTGTTTATAATGACCGGTATCATTGTTATAAACATTTAATCTAAACGCTTTTCCTGTCCTGCAACTTGATTTGATTTTTCAGGTAAACAGGGTATTGTAATGGGAGTAGCAGATTCCTTGTTATATTTTCTCTGTTACATTGCCAGTTAACAGTCTGTACCAGCTGGTTATCAAGTTGCAAAGATTAAAGGAGGGTGTGGTTATATCAACTTAATGAGCCATGCTTTTCACACACAGATAAGAAAAGCAAAGGAGTGACCAGAATGTTATTCATCCTCGAAAAAGAAGATCCTGTTTGGAATAGTGTAGATGAACTCCACTTGATCCCATTTTTATAAGGACTTAGAAGTAGCAGGACCCACAAGATCATTGAGCAAAACCTAAGTTCCAGAATCACGGTAGGGAGGAGTTAGACAAAGGGTACAAGATTTGGCTCCTTATATGCAGAGATGCTAAAACAAAACAAACAATAAAATCTGGAAACTAGGGCCTGCCATTGATGTTCTAGTGCTGCAAGAGAGTAGAGCTCATGCTAAACACCTCCACTGCAAAAGATCCAGACTTTCTTTAAAACAAAAAATAAAAGACAGTTCAGAATTAACTTTAGAGGTGATGGATCATTAACAGTTCACAAGTCTTCAGTCATTGCCACCCATTCAAGGACTAAGCAGACATACTCATGCTAAGATCATTAGACAACAATCAATGGAGTCATCAAGTTATATTAATTATTAAGTACATTATACTTAAGTGCATTTTTTATACATCAATCATAGCTTAATAAAATGGCAAAAAATGAATACACAAAAGATCTGTGTGAGCATGGTCAAGGGAAACTGTCTGTATTTCTTTTCTCTTTCCTTTTTTTAATTTTTAAAATCATTTTACATCCCAATTACAGCCCCCTCCCTCCCCTCTTTCCAGTCCCACCCTTACAAATCCCTCCCCCCATTGCCCCTTCCCCTTCTCTTCAGAGAAAAGAAGCCCCCTGGGGTACCACCCCACCCTGGGGCCTCTAGTCCCAGCAGTTCTAGGCATATATCCTCTCTCACTGGGCCCAACCAAATAGTCTAAGTAGGAGGGAAGGGGACCCAATGTCAGGGAACAGAGACTGAGACAGACCACACTCCACTTGTTAGGGAAACCACACAAAGACCATATGCACATTTGCTACATATATGTCCAGGGATCATTTCTGTTTTCTTTGTTTATTTTTCTATGTATAGTTCTGGGTATCTATTGCAATATGCCTTTAAGTCCCAAAGTTCACTGACATCACTCCTTGTTTCTCTGTTTGCTAGGCTCTTCAGTACAAGCTTCTCTAACTACAGGTAAGCCAGAAAGTTTGGAAAGAGAGATTGGATATGAATTGTATATAAAACAAACAAACAGAAAACAGATATTACAGAATACAGATAGTAGAGAGTATCTGCCTAGTATGTGTAGTGCCGTCTCTAGTATTACACAAATCAGGCCTGGAATCCCATCACTTAGTTCAAAGTTGGGGCTGAGCAGATGGCTCAGTGGGGAAGATGCTTACTGTACAAGTGTGAGGACTCAAGTTCCAGTCCCCAGAATCCGTGTTCAGCAGGGAGATGTAGCCTGCATCTCTTATCCGAGTGCTCCTAAAGCAGGGTAGAAGTACAGACTGAGAATCCCTAAAAGTTTATGGGTCAGACACCCTGGAATACACAGCAGGTAACATCAGCAAAAGGATCCAACCAAAAACAAGGTGGAAGGGAAGAATCAGCAGCAAGATTCTCCCCTGACTTCTACATATATGCTGTGACATTCAAGGAACCACACATACATGTGCATACCCATATCCAAGAAATTCAAAGTCATTCTTAGTTAAACAGGGAGTTCAAGATCAGCCTGAGATACAGGATAAATGAGTGAATGAATAAAAAAAAAGTGACAGACAGACAGACAGACAAAAATTCTCTTGCCCAGGCATATAATCTTGAAAATCACCCACTTCAAAAATTTGAGAGGTCAGCCATGGATGGCATCTACACACCTAACTACTCTGTATAGAACATGATGTCAATGCTTAAAATTATCTACTGTATTGTGAGGGAAGAGGGGAAGTAGCATATATCACACTTTCCTGGAAATTGTCACATAGAAAATGAGCAGTGGAGCCTGTGGTGATGGTACACCCTTAATTCCAGCAGCTGGGAGATAGAAGCAGGTGGATCTCAAGTTCAAGACCAGCCTCATCTACAGAGTGAGTTCCAGGAAAGAAAAAAAATAAAGGAAAGAAGGAGGAAAGAGGGAGGGAGGGAGGAAGAGAGGAAAGGAGGAAGGGAGGGAGGGAGGGAGGAGAAAAACAGCAGCTCAATGTGTACAATAATAGGTCTTCAGATCATTTGCCTATCCTATTAGTGAAAATTCAGAGACCTGTTCATAGATACAATGAAAGACGCTAGAATGAGATCAGCAGTGTTTTGCTCATCCTTGTCATGGTTTGGACCATAAATGTCTCTCACAGCTTGTGTGCTGAAGACTCAGTAGCTGGCTGATGGCCCTACTAGGCTGAATAGGAAATGTTAGTTAGGAAAAGATGCTGTTGAGGGTCACTGGGAGAATACTCCAAATGTACTTTGCTCTGGCCTTTTTCTCTTCTTGTTCTCTTCTGCTTCTTCCTTTCCTTTTCTCTCTCCACGTTCTCTCTCCCCAGCTCCCTCGCTGCCAGGAGCCTCAACATGAAGCCACAACTGGAAAGCTCCATACCATAACTGTTTCATGCACAAAACTGATGAAAATATTGTTTAAAAAAATATCTTTAGGTTATATGTTCTAAGGTTCATATGGGGTGGGAAGAAGCAAATTTAGTTTTCAAACTTGAGTCCATGTCTAAAATGTTTCCTTATGTTTATGAAAACACCAAGGACACAGAACCAGTGAGATGAAACGGGAGGCACAGTGTTCAATCCTCAGGGCCCACAAGGTAGCAGGAGAAAATCAACTCTTACAAGCCAGCCTCTGACCTTCACACATGTTATGTGAATGCCTACACAAGCGAAAAACAAACAAAAGAGACTTCAGAGTACAACTGTGAGCTAACAAAAATTTTTCCTCCTTATAACCTGATTATTTCAAATACTTTGTCACAGCTATGAAAAGCTAACACATGCCTTGAATATTTTGGACGCTCTTCTTAAAATCAGGATTGCATTTTAAAAAATACTAAAGAAAAATCAAGATTAAAAACAGATTGATACCAGTCAATGACGTGTTCAGGCCCCCCTCACAGGGCTGAATGGTGTGCCTTGAAAAACAAAGTGGAAGGCATGTGGTGAGTGCAAACATAGAGAGCCCCTGGCAGCTCAATAGACCCCCCAGCCTGAAGGGTACCTACCTTTCCTAATCCAGGCATTCCTAGACATACAAAGTGCACACATAACGTATTTACATCGACATGTAAACAGCATAGTTTGACATTCCTTATCCCAAGTGACATGGGCCAGAAGTCTTCCTGATTTTGGAATGTCTAAATACGCAGTCATAACACCTTGGGAAGAGGATCAATGTTCAAACACTAAGTACATTTCCTTTTCATAGACATTTTACACGTGTAGCCTACAGACCATTTTATATGATATATTTAATAATGGTGTGCCTGAAACAAAGATTCATGACATGGAATTTTCCACTCTTGGCTTCAGACTGGTGCTGAACCTGTCTAGAGTTATGAGGCATTTCAAGTCTTAGATTTGCAGGTCAAGCCAGTACCCATAAATTTGAGTCTCTTCAACTCAGATACTGTAATGTATGAACATTCAGGATTAACTAGCCACTTGTAATTAGGAGGTTCTCTGTGAGCCTGGGTTCTTTGGAACTGGGTTTGGGTGAGGTTAAGCTTCACAGGCAACTTGATTCAATTTAAGGTCACCATGGAAACACATCTCTGGGTGTGTCTATGTAGGCAGTTCATGAAAGGTTTACCTGAACAAGGAGGACTCACCCTGGATGTGAACAGCAGCATTCCATGGGCTCAGATTCTGCCTGAGGAAAAGAGTGGCAGTTGAGCCCCAGGATTCATCAACCTGTGTCTGTGTGACCTGCTTCCTCATATTCCTGCAACCTTTCCCTTCATGATGGAATTTATTCTCAAACTGCAAGCCAAGTTGCATCAGTCAGGTGTTTTAGCATAGCAATGCCCAGAGTAACTAATACAAGCAAAGAAGAAAGGGAAAGAGACAATACACACAGAAGAGGTAGTAAAGATTAACATTAAAGTGCTAAGATAAAGAGAAGAAAACAGTAGGTGTATCCTTGAGCAACATGGAAAAGAAGGGCTAAGACGGTCAGAGATGGTCCTCATACTGCAGTGTACTTTCCGTTTGCTGGGGACTTTAAAATTACAAAACCAAGTAATTTTGTTGACTTAGGATGGGGGACTCAGAAAGCCAAGAGCCACAGGTACATCTGTTCATGCACCACGCTGTTTCTATTTCAGGCCATAGATTCTGTGCTCAACTCTGATAGAATCCTGCATTTGCTCCCTACTAGTGGTGATAGAAGCCAGAGCGAAAGCATGGGGAAGTATCCACGGGTTTCATCATCGTTACAGCAAGGACAAAAAATAGCTTTGGTATCCACTCTCCCTGCCAGTGGCCCTTCAGGACCAACTTCCTACGTGAATAAAATCACAATGTTAAGTGAGGATAGAGCCGCTCTTGGGCAGATCCTGCAACCACTGCAATCTCCTCCAGGTACATGGAAGAGACTTGTTTGTCTTTTTTAAATCTGCAATTTTCTATTGCGTTTATTATCATGGGTCCCAAAAATATCCATTTACCCACAACTTATTCTGGCAGACAAGCTTTGAAAAGTACCCTAACTTTGAGAAGAGAGTATTTTCTCATGTTTAAAGAGACACCCTTGAAAATTGAATGTCACTCACATTCATCCTCCTCTTAAGCAACCCCCCGCCCCAAAAAAAAACCCTCCTGGATTGGTTTCTTTTACAGCGAAATAATCCTGCAGTATTAAGTAAACCAAGCAGCTTGATTCTGTTGAACAATAATCACTAGCTTTGCTTCTTTATTAGTGGTTTTCTAGAGAAACTACTTTTTGTAATGAAAAAGTTTGCTTCGGGCTCCATTCTTGCATACCAAACTTCAGTTTGTGGTGAAGCTCAGCAGTCTCACTCTGAACCCTTGAATGTTGGGAATGGGGTGACGGAAAGGCTGACACATTAGCCACAGCTGGCACTGAAAAAAAAAATCTTTCACAAATATGTTCAACCCTCCCTTATGAAGCCAATCCCCAGAGCCTAGAATTTTGTGATTTTTTTTTTCAACCATAAAAGCAAAACTCACCAGCAGTGAAAACCACGGCACCAGCTGAAAAGGTTGACCTCGATCTAAAGGCATTCAGGGTTGACTAAGAAATGCATGCTTAAAAGAACTTCCTGGGTTGCTTCCTGGATGATCCAAGGAAGAAAGAAAGAGAGTTCACCTAAGGCAAAAGCTTCACTCTGACAGTAAAGAGAAAGAGGCTGCAGAGTCTGGCAGGTAGAAGTCAATGACTGGACAAAGGCAGCCTGTGTTGAAGTCTATATACTATCCCTAAGTTCACACTGAAGGAATGAAGGGGACGTCTACGCCAGAGCAACAACTAGGAGACAACTGCAAACCCTGACTGAAGATACCCAGCCCCTGGTAAGACAAAGCAAACGCAAGCAAAGAAATGACTCATGTGGTGTCCTCATGGTCAATAGAGCTCATCAATGCAATGTCTATAGACTGCCAGGCTTTGTAGATGGCTACCTGTTTCCAGTGCCTTTGCTATATTCCCTAAGCCATGTTGCTGTTAGTCTCTTTCAGGTGCACTGCCAGTCCTGAGGCTGGAGAAACAGCAGAGATGATGCATGCTATATTTGAGCTGGCTTCTAGTTTCCTGTGCCCAATTAAGCTTATTTAGCAAAGACAGGTAACCACTTTCTCTTTATGTGAATTCCCCAAGGCAACCTGTCTTTAGCAAAACCTAAAGTGGGTCCTCAGGAGTTTAGGAGTAAAACTGCTTAGAAACAGGGTTTAAAAAAAACCCCAAGCACACATATGCACAGATAATCATCTACATACATAGAGGTATGCACATACACGCACACATACCATATATAGATAGATCCTTATTCATATTTACCTGTAACACATAGTGTACATGCACACATATAATGCACACACATACATATACACTTTAATAAAAAGTGTTTATTCTACCTCATACATATGAATACCACCATAATGCCTTTGAGGCTGTACTCTTCATCTACCGACAGACATCCTGACAATAGTTGACATGATTTTTATGTTTTATGATGATGTAAAAGTGATTTATCAAAATTTAAAAGAAAAGCTACTTCTAAGTTTTCAGTATCTTTTCCTGAGCTTATAATGTTAGGCAGTCCAATCTTTTTTTGTACTCCTGGGCAGTAGCAATTGAGGCACAGGTCCCAGGAGACTGAGCAGTCAAAAAGTAATAACAAACACTCAACAGTATATCGAGCCATGATATTCCACAGATTTGACACACTGATATGTTGAGGGGGTGGGTGACCTGCAAAATAAATGCCTAAGCCTTCCACAAAAAATTGAATAGTTCCCAAGCTAAAACCAGAACCAACACTTATAGCATGCTTTCCAAACCAGCCATGGTGGCAATGCCTATAATTCCAGCACTAAGAAAAAAATGAAGCACGAGGGCTGAAAGTTTGAAGCCAACCAGCTCTACAAGAAAGTTCCAGGTCAGTCTGGACTACCAAAAAAAAAAAAAAGTACTGATCAACTAGCTCACCTTAACATTTCTACTCACTGCTAAACAATCATAAAAATCTACTCAATATCTAATTTCTTCACTAAGTTTTCTTCTTGTGGCCTACTAGAGCACTTGGCAAAAAGGACATAAAGAAAATTATGATTTTTTAAAAGAACAGATGGAACTAGAGATCACTGTGTTAAACACAATAAGCCAGACTCAGAAACATGAATATCACATGAAAAAAATATCTCCCATGCAAACCTAGATTTACTTTTAAAGTTAACTTCCCATTTTGGACAAACAGGAAGAAGTATAAGAAAGGGTAATGGTTGCTAGGCAGTGGAGGAGCACACCTTTAATCCCAGCACTCAGGAGGCAGAGGCAGGTAGAACTCTGGGTTCGAGGTCAGTCTGGTCTACAGAGTGAGTTTACAAAGTGAGTTTCAGAACAGCCAGGGCTACACAGAGAAAACCTGTCTTAAAAACCACCACAAAAAAGGAAGGAAGAAAGGGAGGAAGGAAGGAAGGAAGGAAGGAAGGAAGGAAGGAAGGAAGGAAGGAAGGAAGGAAGGGAGGGAGGGGGGAAAAACAATGAAAGAAAGGAAGGAAGGGTAATGGTGGATGAATATAATCAAGGCACATCATATGCATGTATAAAAATTGCATAATAAATCTATTTTATTTTATAATAAATACCTGTTAATAAAAAGTCATGGAGACTAGGGATATAGCTCAGGGACAGGGCACCTTCCTAGTATACACAAAGCAATAATACACTCAAACCCTAATACTGGAAAAGAAAAAAGAAAAGCTCATGGGGAAAAAAGAGTGGGTGTAAAATGAATATATATTAAACTCACATAGGAATCAGTTCTACCGGAAAAGAAAAAAGAAAAAAAGAAAAAGAAAAGCAAAGAACTAGTATACATCCATGATTAGGACACACCCCAGTACTGCTATCTGCTCTTCTTATACCCTGACTTCTTTCTAAAGTCTTGTAAACCCTGATATCTTCTGTAATTGATTAAAAGAAAAAAAAATGCTGCTTCTTCTATGTACAAGCTTTCCCTTGAAGGCCACTAGAAACACTGTACTCACCTCGCTCAACTACTTTAGTCTCACATACAAAGTACATGGTGGAAACGTTACTTTGCAGTGACTAAGTACTGCCCAGTTCTCCTGGTTTTGGAAGCTAGCATTAAGAGCAGCTATCAGGGAGGCTCAATGCGCATGTGTGACTATTTAATAAATTCTGTCTCCACACATCTTGTCCTACTGATGCTTTCGATAAAGATGGCCAAAGAGGTCTAATGAGGAATGCTGGTGTGTTCTCACGATTCCATGGATCAGTCACCATCTTTCCCAGTCCTCATTAAGCAATGCAACTGTGTTTTCTTCTGTTCCTTAAACTTGACATTAGCTGTTGGGAAGCTGAGAGGCCTGTGCATAGTCAGACCACTCCCTGTGAGCTAGTAGCCTCACACTACCATCAGGTAAGGACCAACACTGAAGAGGGACACTATCCCGACTGTGGGAAAAGAACTGTGTACACAAAGCTATTCAACCACAGGGCTGGAAGAGACTCAAAACAAGCCAAAGCTTAATTAGTGTTGAAGATTTCCCGGCCAGGATTCATGTCAGAGGTTAAGCTCCAAAACCATCGCAAAGGACAGTGCGTCCATCCCAGAGACACAGACACAGAGCTGGGAAGTTTTAGAATTCTTCATATAATCCTCCATGCTAGTCAGTCTTTCGTGTGTGTCTGTTACACACACCACTGAACTCTCATGCCTGATAAAACCACATGCTTCCTATTCTGTGCTGTTCAATTCTCTTTCCTTCTCTATAAATTGAATTAATGAGGAGTTTTCTAAAAGCATACATTCCCTTAAAGGCTCTATTATTTTGAAGTTAATGGCTCTGACAAGGAGCCAGGCCAAACAGTCCCAAGCAGCAATAACTCTTCGAGCAACTCCAAAACTTAGCCTCAAATGTCACCGAGGCCCTACGCTGATCTTTCCTCCCTTTGATTACCGCTACATGCTTTCCTCCCTCCCTTAACATTTTATAGAGAACTCAAAAGCATCAAAGAAACCAGCAAAGGATAAGAAGATTGAGAGCCGTGTTCAATCTCAATGTTATGATTTTGCCTTTGCCTTCCAACAACACATTCTAAACCAAAAAAAAAAAAAAAAAAAAAAAAGAAAGCAACCCATAATCACAAATGCTATGTCACACAAATCAAAACAGCAAAATACAGCTAAAGAAACAGGGAGGGACATTTCTCATGTTTATCCAATTCTCAGCATGCATAACTTGTCACGGATGATAGGGTAACAATTTTTTAAGTCTTTAAGATCTTATCCTTGTTATTATTAAAATTATTATTAAAGTTAGTATGTGTATATGTGTGTCCTTGCATATATGTGTGTGTGTGCGTATGCATATGCACGGCCCTGCATACTACAGAGTGCACAACTAGGGAGGTCAAAGGGGAACTTCTGGAGAAAGAGTTTTCTCCTCCAGTGTGACCCAGGGATGGAACTAGGATTATCAGGTTTGTGCAGCAAATGCATTCATGGGCCGTCTCTATGGCTTGTTGAATTTTTTACAGGACAAGCAAGTGGACATCATCAAGCAACACTCCACAAAAGCAACTGCTTCCAGTCACCTCCCTAGGTCAACATCCAGTGAGATGATGACCAAGACGATGGGAAAATACAAACACCACTGCAGAAAACACAGTGAGAATTCTAACTCCAAAGAATATTAGTGCTCAAAAGGCATCTCTACATACATGACCTCATTTCAACATGCACAGCAGGCAAAATAAACACAACGAACCTTTTCAAGTTCTTCAAGCCTAAAATGAGGGAGGGGGCAGACGTGTGTTAAGAAGTGGGTTCATCTCCCCTGAAAATAGATTTTAAAATAACAATTTCTGAATAAAATGGATGCGAACTTCTGTGTCTGTAAAATGTTCTAGAAAACTGGGCTGATGTACAGAAGTTTAGTACACATGCTCAAAATCACATCAGAAGTGGAAAAGAGAACCACAAGGAACAGAAAGTTTCAGAGCAGGATATACACGGGGTTCAGCTAGTCAGTCACTTGGTGCATAAGCATGATGTTGATTGTAAGAACCCACACTTGGGAGCTGGAGAGATGGCTCAGCAGGTAAGAGCACTAACTGCTCTTCTGAAGGTCCTGAGTTCAAATCCCAGCAACCACCTGGTGGCTCACAACCACCCGTAATGAGATCTGACGCCCTCTTCTGGTGCGTCTGAAGACAGCTACAATGTATTAGGCCAGAGTGAGCCGGCTGGAGCGAGGGAGGCCATCCTAAGTTCAATTCCCAACAGCCACATGATGGCTCATGGCCATCTGTACAGCTACAGATGTGTACTCATACACATAAAAAATAAATAAATCTTTAAAAAGAATAAAAAGAGAAAAAGAACCCACACTTGATCTCCCAGAACCCACATGAAAAGCCTTGGCACAGTGGCACACCAGTGACCCTACTGGTGCTTAGGAGACTTAAGAAAACACCACGGTGCTCTTTTGTTTAGTCCATACGTTGTTTTTTTTTCCCCCATATGCATTGGAAAGCATTTACATACATTACCTCATCTGGTCCCATTAACAGACATGGAAGAGGCATATTGACTTTTCAGATGAGACCACTGAAGCTTAGGAATATTCAATAACTGTCTGAATCTAGATTCTATGGCCATAATGAATACCCAAGGCTGGGTTTTAGAAGGAGATTTGCTTAGTTTTCAGTTTAGAAAAGAAAAATAACAGGGAGCTACATCTGTCTGGCCCTGGTTGATGGCCTTGGGAGACCCTGACATAGTAATGGCAAGAACAGATGGAAGAAAACATATAATGAGACAGGATGCCACAAAAATCAATGATCAGGATTCCTTTTTATCATGAAACCCACTTTCACCCGAATTCATTCCTAGAGACTGTCTTCCTTGATGACCTAATTACCTCCAAAAAACCCCACTCTTACAGGGTCTACTACTTCCCAATAACACCACACTTCCAACACACAAATGTCTGGGGAACCCTTCCAAACCACATCATGCTATACCAGGGGGTACAACATACACCTTCTGACTCCTGGGTAACAGTTTGCTCATGTATGCTACTTTCCAGTTTACAAGAACGAAGAGAATGAGAATTTATAATTAAAATTTAAAAAGTATGTTTACCAAGTTAGGAATATCACATGTGGATTTAAACGGGAAAACAGGTAGTGAACTTGCTTCTAGACTGAAATAAAGGGGGAGCTGAAAAGATTGCTCAGTAGTTAAGAGTGTATACTGGCTTTGCAGAGGACCAAGGTTCAGTTCCCAGCATCCATACTGGGGTGTCCATAACCTCCTGTAACTCCAGCTCCACAGGATTCAATGTCAACCTCTGGCCTCTGTGGAACCTAAATACATGTGACGTACACACATATGCTCAACCACATACACATAACACATATATGAAATAAAAATAAATCAAAAAAGTTGTAAATACAATTGATACATTTTCAGTTAGTAACTGTCTTTTGAGTCTGACTTTGTTTCTAACTGACATTACAAAGATTTGTCTGGTCCATGGGAGAAGGATGACTCTGACCCTGGAATGATGAGGTTGCTGGCTGTTAGTGAAACCATCCTCAACAAAGGATAGCATGTTTCTTTTGTTTTCTCTCTCTCTTTTTTATTAGATATTTTCTTTATTTACGTTTCAAATGTTATCCCCTTTATTGGTTTCGCCTCCCCCCTCCCCCTGTTCACCACCCCACCCACTCCCACTTCCTGGCCCTGGCATTCCCCTACACTAGGGCATAGAGCCTTCACAGGGCCAAGGGCCTCTCCTCCCCTTGATGACCAACAAGGACATCCTCTGGATAGCATGTCTCTTAGTGATACATCTCTCTGTAAGGTACTAATGCCCAACATTCTACAACAGGAAATGCTCTGCCATGTTTGACATGACCTCATCTGCTTCCAGGGCAAGTCATGTGCACCCACTTAGGATTCGAGTACAAACAACCAAGTAGCAGGAATTTTCAAGCACCTATATTAACCATGTGCACCTGTCCCCAGAAGCTATTAAGAGGTTTCTTTGGCACTGGCAGGATGGCTCAGTAGGTAAAGGCCCTTGCCACGCAATCCCTGTAACCCATGCAGAGGGGAAAGGAAAAAACAACTGACTCCATAAAGTGGTTCTCTGAGTGGCCCATGTGCCCCTGCATACATCATACGCACAAAAGATGTATACTAAATAAAACATTCTAAACAAAAAAACTTCTATTGGGGGGGGGGAGCACATTATTTTGTTTTGGACTAATCTTAGTTAAGCTGTGCCTCTCAAAAGTCTTAAATTCAGAAGTAAGGACTAAAGTCCAAAGTTCTAAAGTTGGGGCATTTCTCACCTACAAACCACCTAGCATTTTTTTAGTGCTACTATGGTTCCAACAAATTTCCACTAGCTTGTTCTTCCTCACCACCATTCTGAGCAGGGACTAGCATCTAGTACCCAGTATCCTGTATGTGGTACCCAGCATTCCAGTGATCTTTAAGCACATCATCTATGAACCTGGTACTCGCTCCAGCCTAGAAGCAGAAAGTAAACAACTACACAGCAAGGGATGAAAAGACCACAGGCTTATCCCTGTAGTATGCTTGGGGTTCTATGTGACTATTTATTTCCTGATTTTTGGGGACCAAAAGACTCCTCATACTTGACACTGCTATTGTCATGCTGTCACAGACAGAAGGACCAAGATTCTGTTCCCACCAAGGGGCTAGCATCTGGATGAGATTACCCACAAAACTAAGAACGTTAGATGAGCAAACCAAGAAAATCTGACTCCCACACAGCTGGACAGGCTGCAAAAAGAGTAGGGAGGCTCCTTCCAGGGAACAGTAGTAGACAGAAACATGAGAAGGTCCAGGCAGAGGCCGTGCTTTACCACCTCTGGAAGACCCCTTTTCCTGTGTCAGCACCTAGGGGGGGAACCTCATCTTGCTAAGAACTTACAGGCCACCCAGAACTTAGAAACTCTACCAACACTGTCTGATGTAATGTTTCTTCCCACAAGTCTCCAGATGAGGAAGATCAACCACCTATTTTGACCTAGGATACAAAAACTGATATGATAAAAGCAGCTGCAAGAACTTAAGGCAAGCCTCTGTTCCAGGAACTCCATGAAGCTCTCTTAAATGTGTGACTTCCTTAGGCTCACATGCTTCACATCTGCTGGCATGAGGGCAAGAATAGCCACCAGCTACCACGGGCCTGTTACCAAACCCAGTCTGTATCCACCCCAGGCAACCTCAAGCAGTTCTGCCATGCTCTCAGACTCATGACACACTTCTGAATTCATATAGCTACTCTATCACTACATCCAGATTGGATGAAGAAAATGTGGTACATAGTCACAATGGAATTTCCTCCATCCTTGAGAGAGAATAAAATTATGGCATTTCCTGGAAAACAAATGGAGCTGGTATTCATTGCGCTAAGTGAAATAAGCCAGGCACAGAAAGATAAATATCACATTTCTCTTTGTACGTAGGAGCTGCATTAAAATGTATATAGATGCATATATCCAGAGGACATAAAACTATCAAAGGGACCACAAGACAGGAAGAACAGAACTTGAAGGAGGCAGGGACTACAAGATAGGGTAATGGGATGCATATGACTGAAAGCAGAAGGGAGATTATCTGGGGAAGACAGAAGTGACCAGCAAGGGAGGGAGGTAGGAGTCAAGAGACTGCAGAGATGGAAAAAGAAAAAGAAAGCTTAGTCATATTTGTTTGAAAATGTCATATACCATAATGGAATCCATTGCTTTATAAACTAAAAATTTTTAATTAAACAAAGAGCAAGATAAAGCAGAGAAATATTTATTAAAATATTTTAAATAACCACACGTGTGATATAGCAATAGATGTAACTACTTTAACATATTAAGTAACCAGAAATAATAATCACAACTATACTTTCAAAGTCATAATATGTAACCATAAGATCAGCAAACTGAGAACTACAGACTGCTATATAAATAAAGTTTTATTGAAACATACAAATGTTTCACCCTATTATAGCACTGAGTAAAGTTTTTGGCTAACAACGTTTCATGACCTAGCCTACCTGTCTGTGTTAAATTAAGTTCAATCCTCCTGGGGATATGACTCAGTTACAAAGCATTTGCAGAGCATGAAGAGAGAGGAAAGGGGAGAGAGGAGAAGAGGAGAAAACTTTTGAGTCTCCATTCTGTGCCTAAGCTTCTAGTCTCCCACAGGCCAGTAATGGTAAAGGGCTACAGACAATGGACGTTGCGCACACTAGCTTCTTTTCTGACTTAAACAAACCAATGAAGTGTTTTTCCCACTTTCTTCACAGGTGTTCAGTGTAAAATAATAAAACTCAATTTTTCCACAATTAACTAAAATTGCCAGAATTTCTTACTGGAAACTTCAAGTCTGTGTCCTTGGAGCTAGCAGTGTAGCTCATTTTCTAGAATGTTTTTCCGAACTGCACACAATTTGGGCACTAGCCCCAACACAAAGAATAAAACACAAACAAAAGCACATTTTCACTCGTGCCCCTGAGATGACCTGCCTTTCGGGAGCCTTGGTTCACACTCGAAAAACCCAGAACCATTAAAGAGATCCGTCAGATGATGATTGTCATCAATTTTGACACCACGAATTCCCTTTTAGGACCTGTAGCAGCATTTCTACTCACTGTGTCCTAAGCCTCACCAAGCACAGCTTTACAGAGGGCATTGCCACACTGCCAGATCATATTCAGAAGCCCCCGACATTACAAAATGCTGAAATGTCAGCTTCAGCCAACACTGGACATTAGTGGCACGTGATCTGCTCATCCAGGTGGCAAGTACCAGGGGCATGACGTCGCTGGGCTCATACAACGTCACGCTGCTATCTCTTCAGGTTCTCTCCACTCCTGTGTACCTCAACCTACCAAACCCTAGGAGATAGAGGCTGCCCCACCACAGAGCAGGCACAGAGAGAAACGAGCTCACGGGCCCTCTGCTTAGCTCCTGCAAACTGGAAGAAGAGACTGGATCCAAGCCAAGTCACACCTGGAATCCCAGACCTAGACGCAGGAGGAGAAAGGAGAGTTTGAGACTAGCGTGGGCTACATAGCAAGACTACCAAAGGAAAACAGAAAGGAAGAGAACAAGCCAAGGAAGGAAAGGAAAAGGGGAAAAAGAAAGGCAGGGAGGCAGGGAGGGCAGGGGGTAGAGAAGCAGGGTGGCGGGGCAGAGAGGCAGAGAAGCAAGTCAACCCCAGAAGAGTTCTTCCTATTTTCTGGTATTTTCTAGTCCTTTCCCTTCCATTAACATGGGGCCATAATCTATAAAAAGAAAGAGCCAACTGCTACCTAGAAAGGACAATACCGACCCAGAAATGCTTGTGTGGCTGAGAAAAACCCGAAAGGTGCTTGTTAAAGATTTCAAAACTTCCCCCAGAGGTCTCTGACTCAGCAGGTCTAGCAGTGGGAGCCAAGGATTAACAATTTGATCAAGAGCCACAAGCAATGAGGTACTGGTGGTCCCAGGACCACACCTTGAGAGAGAGCCCAGCAGAGAGCCCAGTGCAGAGAAAGAGCCAAGAGGGAGGTGAGCCAGGCCTTTGGAATTCTCAAGTGGCTTAGCAGTGTTTACAGTCTAGCCCATTGCTCCAAGTGTAATGCCTGCGAAGTTAAAAATTCACCAAACAGCTAGAGGCAAAAAGAAGGTTCCCATGAAAGCCCTGGTAACACTCATAGTGGTAATGGCATTTCTTGAAACGGGGCACTGTGTGGACCTAGCTGCCTCCTTCTAAGATGTTTGCGGGCCCTGCCTCTTTGCTCTCTCTTCCGTGGGCTAGGAGGCTCTCATCTCTGCTTTCCCTGGAAACAGTATTTATTCCTTAGGAAAAGTGTCCCTCTTTACCCCTGTCTGTCCTTGTACTACGGACATCTGCAGCCAGGCATGGTGAAGCATGGCTAGAATCACAGCACTCAGTAGGCAGGGGCAGGAGGATCCACTGCAAGATACAGGATGCTGAGGGGTATAGAGTGATCTGGATGCTAGCCTGGGCAATTCAGTGACGACTCGTGTCTCTAAGGACAAGGCAAGGACTCTAAGGACTCTAAGGCAAGGAGTGTAGATCAGTGGGTAGAACACTGGCTTAGCAAGCATGAAGTCCTGGATTTGATCCCCAGAATAGCTCCACACCTGCAGTCCCTATGCTTAGGAGGTGGCAAAAGGAGAATCAGAGCTTCAAGGCTACATAGCAGGTTCAAAGTCAGCCTAGGCTACATGAGACCCTGCTTTTTTTTTTTTTTTTTTTAAAGATTTATTTATTATTTATTTATTTATAATAACACTGTAGCTGTCTTCAGATGCACCAGAAGAGGATGTCAGATCTCATTACGGGTGGTTGTGAGCCACCATGTGGTTGCTGGGATTTGAACTCATGACCTTCGGAAGAACAATCAGTGCTCTTACCTGCTGAGCCATCTCACCAGCCCCCGAGACCCTGCTTTTAAATATCTTTTAAAAGCAGTGCATTAGGTGCAGCAATTTTATATTTTTACTACCACCCATGGTTTATATGGTGAGATTTATGCAAATACAAATAGGGAGAAAAGAACAATGAGACTGGTGAGAACACAGAATCAAGTTAGACACACACACACACACAACTGCACATACTCTAACAAATATGGGTGACTTAATGGGTTAATTGTAAAAATCAGAGGGGGAAAATCTGAAGAAAGGGCTAACAAAATATCAGTAAGAGCTGAAGTGCAGGGAGCTCAGAAATAGTCTCCGTGATGCAAAGGTATTACTTAATGGACTACTACTATCCCATTAAACATTTATAAAACACAAGCATTTAGTGAAGGGCTGTCAAAAAGCAGAGGCAGGAACCCACTCTCCAAATTCCCAATTCTCGTCACTAAATCAAGCAAATTCCCTCCACCCTCTGGACCAGCTGGAAAAGCCCAGGCTATTTTCTAACTTCTATATTAAGTGCCTTCAGGACAGAATCCATGCTATAAGCGCCCATTAACATTTAGGCAGCTTCATAAGTACACTGCAAGGTCAGACCAATCCACATTCAAAGAAACTAAACACTCCCAATCACAGGCCACAAACGGGGCCAATATTTACTCGATAATTTGACACTCATTTACCTTTCTTTTCTCCCCAAATAACATCATTTAAGAGCTTTTCCTCCCCTGTGACAGGAGATAGTAGTGTTACTAAGGACCAAAGAAGATAAGCAAGGGGGATAGCTTGGAATCTGAACTAAACATGACCAGGGAGCCTTGCCACTGGCCAAGTCTGTCTCATTGGTTTGCTCCCTCCCACCGACTGCATTGACTACACAATTTATCAAATGCTTGTGTATCTGCCAGGCACAGTTCTTGTCTGAACAGACAGTCAATATCCTTGCCAGACAATGCTTATGTTCCAGCAGAGAAGCCAACAATAAGTCAGTCAGCAAACAAACACTAGTGATCAATGTTAAGTCTAAGAAGGAAAACAGGGTAGGGAAAAGGGGAGAGAGGGGGACAAAGTATCTGGGAGCCAAAATTGGCATTTTAAATAGAATGGCCGGAGAAAACTTCTCTGGAGACTTTGGGTTAGATATAGGATAAAACCAGCAAGGAGGTGGTGCTTAATCCATGTTCCAGTTACATAGATACATTCAGTATAAGAAACTGTCACATACTTATATTTAAGTGAGTTGATGAGGGTCACAGAAATACAAAAAGGAGAGGCACAAGTCCAAACTAATGCCAGAATGGTCGTCCAAACAGGTGAGGGGAATGGAGGGACAGGCAGACAACGTACCCTTCATCTGCTCTGGTATAATGGACATGCATCAACTTCATGAAATACATCACACAGACAGAGACAATGGATCCGAGAAAGCAGATTATTTCTTATATGTTTTTTTTTTTTCATTTTATTTAACTTGTTTTATGTGAATGGATTTTTAGCCTGTGTACCATATTTGTGCAGCCTCTGCAGAGCTAAGAAGAGCCAGTGGGATAGCCTGTGACAGGAGTTGCTAGCAGCTGTGAGCCATCACATGGGTGTTTGGAATGGAACCCTGGTCTGAAAGAGCTACACCTATTCTTACCATGGAGCTATCTCTGCAGCCCTAGAATCACGTTCTTTGAAAGCTCCCTTTTCTGAGGGCTGGAGAAATGGCTCTACACTTTAGGCACATACACTGCTCTTGCATTTGAACCCAAGTTTGGTTCTTAGCACCTACATTCAGGGCTTACTACTGCCTGTAACTCCAGCACCAGGGAATTCATGTCCTGTTCCAACCTCTGCAGATACCCACACTCATGTGTGCAAACCCACTCTTAAACTCACTCGTGCACATGATTAAAAAATAAAATAAAAATAAAATCAGACATGGTGGTGGGGAACTTTAATCTCTGACTGGAGAGACAGTCACGGGCCAGCCTGGTCTGCACAGAAAGTTCTAGTTCAGACAGGGATATATTATATTGAAATATATATACTATATATAGTCAATACAATAAAAAGAAAGAAAACATGTTTTCAAAGTTATCTTTTCCAGAATAATCCTTGAATATAGTAAATGGATCATAGAATATAGTAGTTTCTTGGTGTAATTATGATGAACATAGAAGACCTAATAAATGATTTATGGGAGCTGGAGAGATGGCTCAGTGGTTAAGAGCACTGACTGCTCTTCCTGAGATCCTGAGTTCAATTCCCAGCAACCACATGGTAGCTCACAGCCATCTGTAATGAGATCCGATGCCCTCTTCTGGTGTGTCTGAAGACAGCCACACTGTACTCATATAAATAAAAATTTTAAAAAATGATTTATGAACAAATTGAGACTTCTAGTCTTTTTACAGGAGTAAACATGAACACTTTATAAAATTCTAATGTCTGAACTGGGGGTGGAGTTCAGGGAAAGGGGGCTTACCTCATTGAGCTCAGTATCCAGAACAAAAAAGAAAAAAATATATTTTTTTAAAATGTAAAACTATCTTTTTAAAGCAAGTGTCTTACATTAAAGGACAGGAAGCAACCACTTTACATGTTTGCGAAGAGAGTGAAATAAGGCTTTGGCATTTAAAATGAAATAAACATCTGAAAAATCTACAACCACAGAAAAGCCATAATCTATTTCAGATTAAAAGACACAATGAAGTCATCGCTTTCTAGTCACTGTGATTAGAGTTTGGGTAGAGCCTCAATCATTTATGCTTTTAATCTGAAACTGGTCCTTAAAAGCTGTAATGAATTAAACAACATCCCACCCACAGAATCAATTGTAAAATACACTGTAACTAAAAGCATAATGACTCAATCTGCTTCCTCCCTCGCTTTTCCATAATCCATTTGACCCCCTTCCTGTCACCTAATCTAATCACTGGCTCCCTCTCCATTAACTTAAGATTCTCCCTCTTATGCTATCTGAAGTCACTGTACTTGGTTCTCCCGGAGTTGAGGGACAATTTTATAGATGTCACTATATGAAATTAAATTGTTAAAATGTAAAGTAGACACTGATTGGATTCATGGCTGTGTATATTCCAAGAATAGGGCAGTGCTCGTAGACACAGAGTCTAGAAGGAAAGTCTAAAAACATTTTTGGTGTATAACATTGTTCAGAACCAGCAGAAATATTCTCAGTGAAAGGCATGCTGTCAGGAATGATGAACAAGGCCTCCTCACATGTACAATTCCCTTCAACCTCACCACTACAACAGACAACAAACAGTACACTACATTCCAATTGCGAATCATGTGCACATACAGGACCCTCACCTGATCACACTGCTGCCTTTGGCCCCTATATGTATCCAAAATTCACAGATAAACACATTGTCCAACCCGAGACTCAGGGTTAGAGAACCACAGACATGAAAAGCAGCTTTTGCTTTCATCCAAGACTAAATTGGTCACTGTCATAAACAGCTTATTTTAAAATAAAATCAAGGATACAGATAGAGCTCAGTGGCACAGCATTTGCCTGGCATTTGCAAATCTGTGGTTGAATCCCCAACGCAGAAAAGAAAATCCTTCCAGCCAGGCGGTTGTGGCTCATGACTTGAAGTCCAGCATTCAGAAGGCAGATGCAGGCAGATCTCTGTGAGTTCAAGGCCAGCCTGGTCTACAGAGATAGTTCCAGGACAACCAAGGCTACATAAAGAAACTCTGTCTAGGAGGCTGGAGAGATGGCTCAGAGGTTAAGAGCACTGACTGCTCTTCCAGAGGTCCTGAGTTCAAATCCCAGCAACCACATGGTGGCTTATAACCATCTGTAATAAGATCCAATGCCCTCTTCTGGTGAGTCTGACAGCTACAGTGTACTCATACACATAAAATAAATAAATCTTTAAAAAAGAAAAAGAAAGAAATTGTCTAGAAAAACAAACAAATAAATTCTTCAAATAAAACAAAAGCCCCCTTTTCTATGAATTTGTCCATTTACTGACATGGAAAACCAACTGTTCTGCTTGAAGTACACTCCAGAACTGTTATCTACAGGCAACTAGGAAAAGAATTTAATGATGTGGGTACCAAATTAATATTTTATTTAGATCTCTGCTACACAAGAGTGGTGTGCAATCCCTGGCTGAAGGTTACACAGAGTAATGCATTTCCCACAAATACACCCCATCAGCTTATACACTGAACCACGAGGTAAGGATTATACCCCAAAGAAGATGATTCATAACTCATTTGTAAGGATGGAACATAACTGGATAAGATTGGAAAAGCCTTCTGGGTGGTGGTGGCGCACGCCTTTAATCCCAGCACTTGAGAGGCAGAGGCAGGCAGATTTCTGAGTTTGAGGCCAGAGTGAGTTCCAGGACAGCCAGGGCTACACAGAGAAACCCAGTCTTGAAAAACCAAAAAAAAAAAAGAAAAGAAAAGAAAAAAAAGAAAAGATTGGAAAGGCCTTACAGGAACTTATTTTTGGCTCACAGGAACTTTACGCAGTGGCAATATTATTGCAGTACTGCACCATCCATATGGTATCACACATGTGGCCCTCCTACATCGATCCATTAAATGAGCCACAGACTTGTCTTTAGGCCAGTGTGAGGAAGGCATCTCCTCAATGGACATGTCTTCTTCTCAGATGACTAGCTTGTGTCCAGTGGGCAAAACACGAAGCAACTCAAGGTCAAACAAAACAAAAACCCGTCCAAGTAAATGATGATTACAGATTATAGTTTATTCAGTACACCTAGAGTGAGTGACCAATGGTCTTATTCTGCTTCCCCTGGAGGCTTTGTTTCTGCCTACAAATGCATTTCATTACTTCACTTGAACCCTTTGGTAATCCAGAGGGCAAGGTAGCACCCACACAGAGTACAACCTCAGTTTACACATTACTAAGTGGAGGCTCATAAAAGCTGCTTACTCTGTCTAGTGCTAGACACTGTGTTAGCCCCAAACTTAGTCCTATGATCTTAAGCCACAGACACATTTTTTTACTTTATTATTGGCTCTGAAATACAACACCTTCGGAAGTGTTCAGATGGCTCCCACATCTCCATTAGGAGGGAACTCTACCTACCCTACAATAGGAGGGAACTCCTACTCTACCTCTTTTCTTTTTTTTTTTTTTTATTTTTTTTGGTTTTTCGAGACAGGGTTTCTCTGTGCAGCCCTGGCTGTCCTGGAACTCACTCTGTAGACCAGGCTGGCCTCGAACTCAGAAATCCGCCTGCCTCTGCCTCCCAAGTGCTGGGATTAAAGGTATGCGCCACCACCGCCCGGCTCTACCTCTTTTCTTATCTTTCCATGGATAACTCTAGCATACTGCCTTACACTTAAGAGTGAAAGCGTATGCTGGGGCTGGTAAGACACCTCAGTTAGTCAGTTAAGTATAGAATGAGGAGCCAAGTTCAATTCCAGCATCTATGTAAAACCCAGACGCTGTACCATGCATTCTAATTCCTGCACTGGGAAGTCAAAACAAGAGTATGCCGGGGTGCTAGCTAGTCAGTCTAGCCAAATCTCAACCTTCAGGTTTCATCAGAGATCCCGTCTCAAGAAGAAAATAACAGAGTAATTTAATTGAGAAAGATACTGGTAATGACATCTGGTCTCCACAAGCATGCCTACACAATATGCTCATATGCACAAACAAACACAGACACAAATACACATACACACACACACACACACACACACAATGTGTACACATAGTTTGAAATTCCGAAGTTACACACAAAAAAGAATAATTTGGCTCACAGACCTACTTAAAGGTTTTGATGTGCTTGAAAATCTCTGTCATGGAACTGGACTGGTTACCAGCCAGGATGGTTACAGAGAAGAGAAGAACAAAGAGGGGAAGGAGATGTAACAGGGAGCTCAAGAGACTGTTACAACTACAACACTAAAACCTGGCAATGTAACTAGAAAGACGGTTCAGTGGTTAAGAGAACTTAACTGCTCTTCCAAAGGCCCTGAGTTGAAGTCCCAGCAACCACATGGTAGTTCACAACCACCTGTAATGAAATTTGATGTCCTCTTCTGGTATGCAGGAAGACAGAACACACACACACACACACACACACACACACACACCAACCACAGAAATAAGTCTTTAAAACCTGATAATGCATTTACCACCTGATTGCTGCCAAATATCCACCTCTACCTAGCAAATAAATCAACTTATTTCTTTATCTAACACTCTCTCAAGCCAAGTGAGCTATTTCTTGGACTCTGTGTCTTTTATTAGTATTAATAGCCATTTGGATATGCTTTCTAACAGGGCTTACTTATCAGCCATAGCAGCTTTTCATCTGGGATACTGACCCATGTATGTAAGAAACAAAACAGGCATAGAAATCCAACATTAAGACGATAAATCAAGCCAGGCGGTGTTGGCACATGCCTTTAATCCCAGCACTTTGGAGGCAGAGACAGGCGGATTTCTGAGTTCAAGGCCAGCCTGGTCTACGTACGGAGTGAGTTCCAAGACAGCCAGGGCTACACAGAGAAACCCTGTCTTGAAACAAACAAACAAACAAACAAACAAAAACAAAAAACAAAAAAAAAGAAAGAAAAAAATGGTAAATCAATACCCAGGGGGGCCCCTACCTACTCAGAAGAGAGGGGAGAGGGGATGGGGAGAAGGATTGTGGGAGGGGGTGAC
>NW_022196913.1:32926232-32933482 GCF_008632895.1 Mastomys coucha
AAAAAAAAAAAAAAAAAAAGTAAATAAAGCAAAAAACTGATGATAAATCATAAAGATACTATATTATGTGACTATTTTTATTTGCAACAACTTATATAATAAGGTTTAAAATAAAAATATAAGGTAATAATAAAAATAGAATATAAATAAATAAAATTAAATGGAAAACTAATAAAAAACAAAGGTATATATACAATTTTACCGCTTATTAGCAATGAAAACAAATTCCTATACTAATGAGATGGGTATCCTTAACATAATACAATCCAAAAACATACTAATTTGATATTTAATAGGAAGATACTAAGTATTTGTCTTCTGTAATTAAACCATTATGTTTCTATAAGAGCAGAAAATATATGCAATTCTGCAAACATAATATGCAAATAAATATTTATATGTTATATGTATATTACATACACGCATACACTGAATTTATAAATACAGCCTTGAACCTGGGCTGATGTGTTTCACTATATCCAGTGGTGTGACATTGTGTTTCTGCATAGTCAGTAGAAGTGTACATACCATGTGTTCAGAGTCAAGGCTACAGTGAGACCATGTGATACAGTTCCAGCAAGCACTGCCAGGGACACCTCTGATTTGTCACAGGTTTGATATTTTAAAGTTCATGGCCATCACACATTCAGAAACCTTTTACTGTTGCCAAATTTTCCCAAACCCAATCAATTACATGAGCTGAGATTTAAGAAGTGTCACTGTAAATATCCTACCGTTAAATATGCTCACTAGTAGCTATCGGGGAAATGCAGATCAAGTCTATAATGACATATTACTTCACCTTCATAAAAATACAGAATGAGAGAGCAATAGAGAGTGGGGGGGGGCAGGATACAAAATGCTAATAAGCATGCGCAGAAGGCAGATTACAGAAAGATGGCTGGTAGAAGTATAAGAGAACACAGATACTCTTGAAAATGATGTGGCAGGTTCTTATGAAATTAAATACACAGTTACCATTTGATTAAGTAATTTTATTCTTGGGCATTCATTGCAGAGCAACAAGAACTATGTCCACATCAAAACCTGCATACAAATGTTCATCACAGCTTTATTCATAATAGCCAAGGTTTGCCAACAGTCTAGATACCTTCACCAAGTGGATGGTGACACCAGCTATGGTCCCTCAAGCCATAATACGGTCCTCTGCAATAAGGAGAATGGATAACCTGGGGAACTGGAAAGATCTTAAAAACATAACCGCCAAAGAACTATGTGATTCCATTTATGTATGTAAAGATTTTGGATACAGAGAACCAATTAGTGTCTGCAGAAGCGGAGAAGAGAGTGGAGGGAGGAGGTGGGTGTCGCTGTCACAGTACAACAGAAAGGAAACCGCAGTACTTACATATTTTAACATATTCACAGTGATGTTAAAAATACAACCTGCAAAATATGACAGTTACACACACACACACACACAGAGGTTAAACTAGAAAGCTGAGGAAGATCAGCAAACATATCAGTACCTATACTTGAGTCTTGTGAAATGTCAACCTTGAGAACACCGGGGCAATGGCTCTATTGTATTATGTCTTACAACACCACATTTATTAATATATCAGGAAAAATAAGATCAATAACAAGTATCTGCAAACTTAGCTAGTTCAAAAAAATAAGGGTAGAAGTTTTTACTGAGTTAGCGTCATAAACCTGAGCCTCATTCTAGGAAACCAAGATGGAGAAAGGAAGCCCGCTCTCAAAAAGATGTCCTCTCACCTCTGTCATCAAGTATACTTAAAATAATAATAAAAATAAAATAATAATAATGTATTAACTGTATCTATTTTTTAAAACCCATTCGTTTTCTCCACGATTGGTTTGCCCATAGTTGCTAGTATCTACGTAGTGCCATGAGAGTGACTAATTAAAGTTAACTTTATGAATGAAAAGAAGCCTTAAGCAAGAGAGTCAGTCCCTTTTAGCACTCACATGTGCATGAAGTTTTAATGCAGACAAATCCACCCTAAGAAAACAAAACAGATCAGAACATTGTCTGCCTTTGGGAATAGGAAGGCAGTGACTAACTTTACCAGCCACGAAAATGGTTAGCTTCTCCATCCTGATGGGAAGGAAGCCCTGGCTACACAAGTGTGTGTGTTTGTTAAAACTGAAGCGATCCGCCAGTGAGATTTGTGTCCCTCAGTGTAGGAGAATCTCCTATATAAAAATGGAGACAAAGACGAAATGAGGCTTAAATTACTGACTTGGAGACTCTAGGCCTGTGGTAAGACATCATGGCTTTAGTTATGTGAAGTCACCAAACTAAGTCATTAAAATAAACTTAAAATGGTCCCGTCTCTTTCTTGTGCACTCTTTTCAAAGAAAGGAAATTGCAATCAACGTAGTTACTATGAAGCGAATTCATATAAAAAAAAGTATCATTAAATCAGTCTAAATTAAATTAAAACAGATGTAATTAGGGCCCTCTGAAAGTCATTTTGGCTAATACTTTGTTTACATGCAGTATAGATGTAGCAACTACTGACCTCAGGCGCTTTTAGCTGTTGCTATATTAATTATTACATGTGCTTTTTGTATTCCAGCTCCATAGATCCTCTACAGGTCTGTAGCTAATGTTTGGCTGCAAGGTTACTTCAGATAAGCCTCAGCTTCCACAGAAGGAAATGAATCCCGGGATACCTACCCACGTATTAACACGGACGTGCATTCAGTGTAAGGAAGAGGTATGTGTTTTTGTCTGCTCACTCTTGACTTTCCTCTACTTAGGATATGTATTTGTTTATTTGGACAAAACTAAAAGATGGATGGTGAACTGTTCTTACTTGTAATTATACCAGCAGAACCCAACCCTATCCACTTAATAGGCTTCCACTGCAGAGACATGTCTACTTAATTGGCCAGACAAGTCAAGACGCTGATGGGAATTACTGCTTGACCCTATGAGCGATTCACACACAAGATAACGACATCAGACATTTCCAATGCCTACTATCCATTAGGTCCAGGCTCTCTGTAACTATCTCACTGGTGGCTGAGGGGGCTCACTCAGGATGACATAACTGGTCATATCCTACTGCTTGAATGTCCTTTTCACCCAGGTTGCTTCTAAAAGTTACTACCAGTTTGAATCTTCCCTCATCTCAGTCTTCATCCTGACACTCCAGTCTTACACACTGTCATTCATAAAATCCAGCAACCCCTATGATTAAACTCTGTTCATGAAGAAACAAAACTTCAAACTCTTCCCCTAAGGGTGAGGTGTAGTAGCACAAGCCTGTAATTGCACCACTGTGGAGAGGCGGAGGCAGGAGGATTAGTGGAAGTTCAAGGCCAGCATGGCCCAAGCCTCAAGTTCCAATTTATAACCAGAGTTGTAGAGTTAAGACCCTATTTCAAAAGTAGAAAGGAAGGGGGTGGAGGTATGTGTGGAAATTCCTTCTCTGTGTGTTGATCTGGGAAGGTGTCTCAAAGCGATTTTATCAATGACTTTCAAATGAAAGGTTTGGATAAGGTAACAACCAGGACAGCCAGATTACACCTTGTAACAGCCACCATCCAGGATGGAAACTAAGAGTCTTCTGGCCTTTTAACAAACGGCTGTAGATGTTCTTATCTGTGGCTATGCTTTGGAATCGCACCTGTACCTCCCCAGTGGATAGAAGAACATACTGTACCATGAATTATTATTTTTATACTCAGCACTTCTTCAGAACTGAAAAAGATCCATTAGGGAATCTTTTGCTCCTTAGACTGCAGAGCTTGATATGACCAGGAGGCCAATGAACGCTGATATTTCAATAAACTCAATCTCTTAATAACAGATGTCAGGGAGAACAGGCAGATACGTGGGAGCCAGAAATGCACATAGTAATCACAACTATTGAGCTGTCCAGGATCTCTCTCCATGTCTTCAGGCTCTCTTCCTCCTCCTCCTCTTCTTCTTGCTGAATTTACAAAACGACATTTCTGAAGTCACAATCCACAGTTAAGATACTCAGCGAATCTAACACAGCACCACACACAGAGAGACACAGATGATCTGAAGCTGCAGCCCAACTAGGCCTTCAACAGCGTCCTAAATACAGCACGGGGTGGGGTTGGGCTCTCTCTTCTCTCTTTTGATAAGAGCATGAGGCATTTGCTGCTTCAGGAATTTACATCAAAGCAAAGATGTTGCAGAAGTGAGAAGCTAAGAATTCTTCATTGGAGCACCCTATTGATGTAGAGAAAGCGCACCAAAATAATAATAATAACAATAATAATAATAACAATAACAACAACAACAACAACAACAACAACAACAATAATAATAAAACCCAAAAAAGTACGCCATCTTGTTGTAAAAATGAAGGTTCCCCACAGTTCAGCTCAGAGCCTGTATTCCTCACTGGCTGTCTACTCCAAGTCCAGCTGTCTCCTATTCACCTCCATTGCCACCAACAGGACATCAAGATGCTGTAATCTGTCTGCCTAGGGTGTTCTGGTCCAAATGGATAAAGCATCCTCTATGATTATGCATGCGGCTTCCACACCCACCACTTTGTCATAAATAGTACACAGGGCATGCAAAGACATCAAGCCTCTGGGCACACCAAGCACTACAAAGGGATCTGGCTGCAAGCTAATGATTGCCAGCGGCAAGAAGACCTACCTTAAGAGTTCTGTGTGAAGGCTCAGTCAGACACGAAAGTCCTTGCCGTGCAAGCTGGAGTGAGTAAACCAAGAAAGCCCAGATTGAGTGTTCATTCTTGACCTGGTAAAATCATGTCAAGAACTTCAATGAGTCAGATCCACGGGAGAGGCAAAGCCTTCCCTGTGTGAGGCTCAGAGAGCTGGAAAAGACTTCCTCTGGTTCAAGTACTGATGCTGACAGTATGTACAGAAATTAGCAACCACAGCTTCTTCCTCTCAGGATGACTGCGGCCTGAGACTGTTCACCTACAGGATCCCCTACCGAGATTAGCTAAACCTGTCTCCTTGTTCAGCCATTAATCACAAAGCCACCTCCTCAATTCAGACGTATAAAATAAACACGCTGAGTTTCATGGTGGTGTGTCTCCATTAGGATACGCGTGGCCTACCAGAGCCCAGCTTTTCTGTCCATGAGCCTGTGTGCCTCTTCTCTCTTCAGTCCCTCATCAACCCAGCCAGGGTTTGGGGACACAGGGCACACAGGACCTATTTTTGGATCCCCACGCACTCACAGAAAAAAACAGATGAAGCAGCCAAAGCCCATAATCCTTGGGGATGGGGTGGGAGTGAGGGGCAGGAGGGTCCCTGGGGCTCACCAGCCAGCCAGTCTTGCTCTATCATTAAGCGCCAGGTTCAATGAGAAACCTCATCTGAAAAGGTACGATGGAAGGAACTGAAGAAGACACCTGATAGAAGACACCTCAGGCCTCTCGTGCACACAATGTACTAATTCTTACACATAGACATACAAAGAAGCATGACTATGTGGATGGGTCACCCACTGAGTGCACAACTTTGAAGGCTTGGGCTTTTGAGCTGGTCCTTGCTAATAAGAGCTGATGTCCCTTATCTGATTGGAAAGGTAGACTCTTGGCAAAATTTTGTCCAAATAGGACAAAACAAACACAAACGGATTGTATGCAAGATTAACCAAGTGGATCAAAATGGCTTTAGCAGAAGTTTTCAGTAACTAAGGTGAGAGCAATGGCTGTCATTAAATAAAAAGGGAAATTTGAGAAAATTATTCCTTTATTCATTGAGGAACATATTCCTTTATGCATCAATTCATCGACTCTTACTCACTAACCACTGGCTCTGCATAAGCCATTGTTCTAAGGTCCTAGAAAACAAAATCTGGGCAAGCATACGGGACCTTCCCCCCCCCCCGCCCCCCCAACACACACAGAGAAAACAGTCTTCAGATAAAGAGCTGATTCACACACGTTCTAAACATAAACCATGACGTCATTTCAATTCCTTTCCTCAAACCACAAAAGATGTTTTCAGTTCTGTAAGTTAGAAAACTTGATCTGCCAGGAGGCTGGAATTCAGGCAGATGAAGGATGTCTTCCCACACTTGAGTCCTTCTACTGTCTTGTGGATGCCAAGTTAAAAAGAGTGACTGTGTATGTCAAGACTGTGAAGGCCAAAGCCCACTTGGTACAAAACAAAATAAATCTCTTTTGAGCTATAGATTTTGTTAAAGATTAAAAATTATATGGACAACAGGCTAGCACTGCCTCAGCTTCAGAAATCTTACTTTTAAGATGTATATTTTAAGACGTATATGTGCACGTGTTAATCATGTATGTGTGAATGCTTACAGAGGCCAGGGGACAACCTCTAATGTCATCTTTTATTTTTAGATTATTTTATTTTATGTATATGAGTACACTGTAGTTACTGTCTTCAGACATACCCAAAGAGGGCATGAGACCCCATTAGAGGTAGTTGTGAGCTACCATGTGGTTGCTGGGAATTGAACTTGGGACCTCTGGAAGAGCAGTCAGTGCTCTTAACCACTAAGCCATCTCTCCAGCCCTAACATCATCTTTAGAAACCACCATCCACCTCTTCTGGGACAAGGCTAATTGACCCAAAATGGTTGCCAGAGAAGCTCCATGAATCCTCTTGGTTCTGACTCCCTGGCACAAGATTTCCAAGCATGCACCATACAAGTTTTTTCTTGTTTGCTTGGTTTGTTGTTGTTGTTGTTGTTGTTGTTGTTAGTTATCTCTGCAGACAAACCCATCCTATTTTTAAGACAGGATAGTCTCATATATCCCAGGCTATCATAGAACTCATGGTCTAACAAAGGATGTACAGGTGTGGTAGTGAACACCTAGTCCTAGAACTCAGGAAGAAGAGGTGGGAAGATCAGAAGTTCAAAGTCATCCACAGCTATATCCTGCACTAAAGGCCAACCTAAGCTACCTGAAATTCTGTTGCCATCATTGTCGTCATCATCATTGTCAGTGATCATCATCATAGAAAATAGGGCTGGAGAGATAACTCCAAAGTTAAGAGCACTTTCAGAGGACCCAAGTTCAAATTCCAGCACCCACATAGTGGCTGACAATTTATCTGTGATGTCAGTTTCAGGAAATCTGACCACCTCCTCTGCCCTACCTAAGTACCAGGCATGCATATGGTACACAGGCAAAGCACCCATCCATATCAAATAAAATAAATTTAAATTTTAAAAGATAATTAAAAAAATAAAGTACAAACAGGGAGAGGGTGTAGGACGGAGCAAGGGAGAAGGGGTAGGAGGGAGGGAAGGAGGGATGGAG
>NW_022196913.1:32933492-32972729 GCF_008632895.1 Mastomys coucha
GAGGGAGGGAGGGAGGGAGAGGGCAGAAATGAAGGTTGGTTGGATTGAGTCTCAGCAGTCTCACATTCTCCACAACCCTCTCCCAAGAAACCTAGATTTCAATTCTTCACAAGAATATCAATGATAGTAGAAGAAAGCTCCTGAGGATCTCAACATTCCTTCTGCCCCCTGACATTCCATTCCATTTAGAGAGTGTTATAGTCCACACATGCAAAGCACTATAAAACACTGCATTGTGTTTATATACCACAGCTCACCTACTAGATGAGCCAGAGCCCACTTCCCAAACCAGCCACTCCAGGCCAATACCAACAGCACAGTCGGCGATGCCACTCACTCTGCTAAAAACGTGGCACTTCTTAAATTCTCTCATATGTACAATAAATACCTAAGGCCCTACACAGAATGTTGATATTCAGCCCAGGATAGCACAGATGCCCCCACTAGGGAATTCTTTGGGTTTAACTGATCCTTAAAAGTCAATTGGTGATGGCCTCTGTTACAAAGCTTGAATCTTATAGGCATTGTTCAAAATGAGAGTAGTTGATAATCCTATAAACTGCCTGACACTGGTCCTTGAAAGAACAGAGGTTTCAAGAAAGATGGGAGAGAAGGGTAAATACAGACAAGAAATAAAATGTGGTTCAACTTCACAGCTTTCAACTCCAGGATGACATAAAAGGGAAAGGCATTTAGTAGAAACTGCGCTCCAAGCTTGGGTCTTTTCTTGGGTTAGTGACATGTAGCATGGTCTCCTTCCACAACAGGGACTGGCAGTGAGGTTTCGCTCCCAGGTGGTGTTGTTATCAAGAAAGGAAGCCCTACCGTGTGCTGTGTGGCTGAACAGGGATGTCTAGTGGGTCACATTTGACTTATAATATTTTCAGGTAGCATATTTATTAATATTAATCACATTGAAAAGAGAGGATCATTCCCCTGCACCATGCAAACATACACACTCAACACTACCTCCCACTATAATCACTAAATGAAGCATGATGTTCCGGAGACTTCTTTCCCTGTAACCTTTGGGAATTGGGATAATAGTGAGGAGATAAAAGGAGAGAAGATGGGGGAGACAGCTCAGTGGGTAAAGTGTTCACAAGGTATGCACATATGAGGATATGAGTTTGGAACACCAATACCCACATTTTAAAGAAAGAAAAGAAAAGAAGAAGAAAAATTCAAAAATAAAAAAATTAGGCCTGGGTTGGGTGGTGGTGGTGCACACCTTTAATCCCAGCACTTTGGAGGCAGAGGCAGGCAGATTTCTGAGTTCGAGGCCAGCCTGGTCTACAGAGTGAGTTCCAGGACAGCGAAACCCTGTCTCAGAAAAAAAGAAAAAAAAAGTTTAGGCTTGGCTGGCTCATGGCTGTGATCCAAGTACTGGGAAGACAAGGGAATCGTGAGAGCTCACTGCCATGCCAATCTATCTGGTTAGTAAATGCCAGGTTCAGTCTCAAAAAAATGAGAGCAATCGAGTAAGACATAACCTCTGACCTACACACCCACATGCCTACACCAGATAGACACAGGGAGGAGGAGGAGATGGAGCCGAGATTTCCATGCAGTGTCTAAGCCCTACTCTAGGTATGTTCCCAGTTAATGAGAAGAAGAAAGGGAGTATGTACTCACATCCCTTCTGTGCCATTTCCTTAGGTGGAAAATGGAGAGACAGATGTGAAGTTAAACACATCAATGGCACGGGCTTTGTGCCATCAATCCACCACATGGATGGTACACCTTCTAGCTCAGATGCTCTCGTGATGAAGATGCAGAAGGAACAGGTACCTCTGCACCATATGTCACGTACAGCTTGATCATCCCAGACAGCGAAGGCTTGAGCCAGCAACTGCAACTGCATGGCATGTTCAAGACAAAGCTGCTTTCTAGGTAGCACATTTTTTTTTTGGGTAAAAAAAATAGTTCATAAGCGATTTTAATTTGCCATAGTATATTTTATAGACATCTCTGAACAATTAAAAAAGCATGTGGTTGAAAACTGAAATTGCTCCTGCCTGGTTGCATTTACAGGGCCCACAAGAAGCACTTAACTTTAAAGGGACCTCTGCTTTCTGGTGATGAGTCATCTCCAAGGAAGTGTCACGGATGGTCTCCTGGGCAGTGAAAATTGGATACTTGGCAGTGGACAACTGAAGGAGATGGAGGACAAGAAAGCAGAAGAGTAATGGGAGTCGAGGAAAGGGAACCTCCTCCAAATCCAAGAAAAAGAGAAGCTGAGCATTTCAGCCAAAGATGGAAATAAGTATTCAGAGTGAAAGGGAGGGGCGAGCTGGTAGATCGTATCTGTTAGCCTTTACTTGGGAGGCAAAAACAGAAATGTCATGAATCCAAGGCCAACCTGGGCTACATGCTCAGTTCCAGGGTAGCCTGGATGGCAGAGTAAGAACATCAATGTCATTATGAACAAAACTAAATCTAGTTGCTGGGTATGGTGGTACACCATATGAAGTGGATGCAGGAGGGTCGGGAGTTCAAGGTCAGCCTCAGATACATGGGGAGTTCAGGGCCAGTCTGAGCTACATAAAAATCCTGTCTCAAAGAAAACTAAAAACAGGGGTAGGATTCACCACATTAAAGAAGAAATAGGGGCTGGTAAGGTGGCACAGCAGGTAAGAGCACCAACTGCTCTTCCAAAAGTCCTAAGTTCAAATCCCAGCAACCACATGGTGGCTCACAACCACCCATAATAAGATCTAACGCCCTCTTCTAATGCATCTTAAGACAGCTGCAGTGTACTTATTTATAATAATAAATAAATCTCTAAAAAGAATTTCCTAGAACACTGAAAGTCTTCCAGACACGAACAAACTTAAAAGAGTAATTCCTAAAGATTTAAGTCTTTTTCGTTATTGTTGCTGTTTGTTTGTTTGTCTCTTGTTTTTCGATGTTGTTGTCATTTTTTGAGACAGGGTTTCTCTGTGTAGCCCTGGCTGTCCTGGAACTCACTCTGTAGACCAGGCTGGCCTCAAACTCAAAAATCCACCTGCCTCTGCCTCCCAAGTGCTGGGATTAAAGGCATGTGCCACCACTTGCCTGGCTTAAAAGTCTTTTTAAGATTTGTTGTGTGTGTGTTCTGTGTGTGTCTATGCCTATGCATCTGAATCTGTGTCTATGTGTACATGCTGCATATGTGTGTGTTTCTGTATGCAGATCATGCCCGTATATGTGCCTGTGTCTGTATATGCATGTCGTGTGTGTGTTTGTGTGCGTGTATCTCCGTGTCTACATACCATATATGTGTGGTATATACCATATACCACAGAGGACAAAAGAGGTTGTTGGGTCCCCTGGAGCAAGATCTCTGGCCACTTACAGGCAGGCTGCCTGGCTTGGTGCTAGAGCCAAACTCTAGTCCTCTAGAGGAGCCACTTTCCAGCCACTGGAATTCTCACACTCATCTGAACCATGTCAGAAAGTAAAGCACACTAGACAGTCATTCCCTTACTAGCTCAATCTATTTTAATAAAGGTTACATGTTAAAAAGGAGGGGAAAAAAGGTGTTTACTCACTATGGAAAAGCTGAGGAGAGGGGGCAAGAAAAGAAAACACTTGCATGTGTCCGTGCCCTGCATTCAGCTACTGATAATAGTCAGGTTCACATAAACGTACATGCTTTGCAGAGATAATGTTGCACAGGCAGGCTCCCATTTTCAATTATGCTTTCCAATCTAAATTTAAAATGCTGCCTACAAAGGAAAGCAAGGTCTCAGTGTTTAACATTTTCTCATAGACTTTCACTTCCATAACGCTCTCTGTTGATAGAAGATAGAAATGTTGACCTTTTACATTCAACGTGCTTTTTACATAGAGATTTCATGTGCGCATCAATAAATTAGAAACAAGTTTGCTCTGCCTTGTTTCAATGTGTTTATTTAGTGTTTTTTTTCCTGGGGGGTGTGGGGGAGGGAGGTCTTATCTAGCCTGAGCTGGCCTCAAAGTCTGTATAATGTAGCTAAGGCTGGCCTTGGACTCCTGATCCTCGTGCCTCTACTGTGAAAGTGTTAGGATGACCGGTACATGCCACGATGCTTGGCCATAAGTGCATCATTTAAGGTACCCACAAAATGCACTGCTAAAATGCAGTGTGATATGAAATTATCACGGAAGTGACAACTATTGGTCTGGAGAGAGAGAGAGCTCAGCCGGTTAAGTGCTTTCTGTGCTAACATGAAGACCTGAGTTCTATCCCAACTCACAAGAAAAAGCCAGGCATGGTGACAGGCCTCTGGAATTCTAGTGGCAGGGAGAAGGAGACAGGAGGATTCCTAGAGCCTACTGCCCAGCTAGTCTTGCTGAAGTAATGAGCTCCGGTTCACTATTCCATGTTCAGAACCAATACCTCAAAAATAAAGTGGAGGGGACTAAAGAGTGAAGAGACTGCCCTGTGGCTGAGAGCATGCAGTGTTCCTGCAGAGAGTGAGTTTGTTCCCAGCACCTGTGTCTGGTAGTGCATAAGTGCCTAACTACCACTCCAGGGAATCTGACATCTCTGGCCTCGGTGGGCACTGCACTTAAATGTACCAACTCATACCCAGACATACACATGTATACATAATATAAAATAAATAAAAATGAATGTTAAATCTAAAAAAGTAATAATAATTAAAGACTATAACAGAGGAAGGTACCAATAACAATCAGTCTCTGGCCTGTATGTGCACTTGAATACACATGAACCCATATGTGTGCATACACCATATAACACACACACATAGACACACACAAAACAATAACAACAATAAGTAACCTCTATTACTAATGACCCATTAATAAGTAATGCAGGCCGGAGCTGGAAAAGCCTGTGTTTAGCACACACAAGGACCTGGGTTCTCCAAAACCAAAAACAAGGAAATGGTATTAATTGGCCTTTTAAAATCTACCACTGCAAGGCCCCAGACTCACACTTTCATGCAAGAGAGTAAGAGCTACTTCGCTTTCTACGACACAGCTAAGGATGCTTTTCAAGCAAATACAAGCCACAAATGGGGTATTAACAGAAAGAAAATATTGAAGTGGGTAACAGAACTGGTTAACCATGCCCTAAGGCCTCTACCATTAGTGAATTTTAGAGACATCTTAACTCACTACTCATAATTGTCCCTGAAAAAAATATATTCTCTCATCTTAAGTGGAGGAAGAAACAGAGTTCAGGTTTAATAGAAGGCAAAGGGGAAGGGTGAACGCAAGAGCAAGAGTTCACAGTAAAGCCAGAGCGGAGGGGGAGCCAGGCACACGCTTTATGAGCTCAGACAAGACAGGGGAAACCCATCCCTCTGCATCCTTTGCCTTCATATCTGCCCTTACCGCCAGGTCTTTAATGAACCTGAGCCAGGAGGCTCCTGGTGCAGCAACCCTCCCAGAACTTACAGCCTCAGGCCCAGCCAGCAGCTCCTAGAGCCTCAAGGTCATAGCTAAGGTTGTTGCACACACACACACACACACACACACACACACACACACACACACACAAATAGGTCGGGGAAACAAGAATAAAGGAAACAGTCACTTGGCAAACCAACATCCACGGAGAATTAGCTTCTGGAAATCTTTTGAGCAAACAGTTCACACCATAAAACAGCTGCTGCTTACCATCTGCGGGTCCTAATCAACACACACACACACACACACACACACACACACACACACACACATACTTCTGCCCAGTGGTGTCCTGGCCCTTAGCGATTTCCTTGTCCCCTTCAACCTCCTAAGAATTCTTGTTCAAAAACTAAGTCACAAACTTACAGCCTTGACAGTGTTTTCCTAGAGTGGATTCTGTCCAACACATGATGACAGTAACGGAAAAGAGCAAGCAGGCCTTCAAGTTCTGGCATCTGCTCACCACTTTCAACAACTGGCTCCCTACCTTACTCTCACTTGGTTCCTTCAGGTCCAATCGGTGAACTCTGGCCCGTTACTGGACCAGATCAAATCATTTCTAGAATCACTGTATCACATTTTATTTAGTCTTTCTGTTTCTCTCCCCAGCCTCAAACCAACGACTATGCCAAAGGGGGGGTGGGGGAAAGAGGGGGGAGAGAAAGAAAAAGTTGCTGTTTGAGAAAGTATCTGCATGCTTGATTCCTGCCAAAGTTTACAGCATAGTTCTATCCTGAGCCACAGAGAGGATGGGCCGTTGTGGGGGAGGGAAATGGAGCCAGGCAGCTGTTTTTTCAATAAACTCTAACAGAAACCCTCCCACTTCCTGCACTGGCTTCAGCGACCCCAGCAGAGAGGAGGAAGAGGCAGCCAGCGAGATCTTATTCCTCCAAGGCTCAGGCTACTGCCTCCCTGGCTCTGACCCTCCTACACAACTGACCAAGGTCCCTTCTGATCCACCCCTGAACCTCAGGAGGGCAGCCAGAGGGTTTGTCCCAGCTCCTTTGGATGTCTATTCCTGGTCTCCAGCTCCCAGGAGAGTTTCACCTCCTCTCCCCAATCTTAGCCCTCCCCATGCTCCACCCTCCAGCCCATGGATCCTTGCTCTGAGGCACACCAGGCATGACTGCAAAGGCCGCGAAGGAAGGGAGTACATTTCTCATCCCACACCTTCCAAGAATATGCTGGCCTTCCTCTCCGCCGCTGTGGTCAACAGTCCCTGGGCTCCTCAAACCCGGCCTTCCCTCAGTCAAAGGCTCGGAGTTCAGTCTCTTTTCTGGAGTGGGAAGGGAGGGCAGGAACATGAGAACGCACGAAAGAGCGGCTGCACCCACCAAGACCAAGCGGCTCAGTCAGCCCTAAAGCTCTAATTTGTTAACCTAGAAATAATCCCTGGGGCATTGCAATCAAAGCGGACTCCACCCAGCAGCACCTCTGATCACTTTTTTCCCCTTCTAGTGGGCAAGCAGAGAAGAGGGAAAATCAGGACAACCGCGTGCAAAACAGAACTCCGTAACAGGGACTTGGCTCTCATAAGGTCCAGATTACAGACTCAACACCTCCATGTCTGTCCAAATGGAAAGAGAAAATACAGGGTGCAACCTAGATCCAGCTGCCCAGACAGCCTGCCAACCAGAGCATCAGTAAACCCCAAAATGCTCCTCGGGCCCCAGGTGGCTTTTTTGTTCCTTCTCTCTTTTTAAAGTTCTTTAGGGTTTTCTAGTTCATACGAGTAAACTGACTCTTTCATAGCCTGGCTTTAATACTGTGCAAATCAATAAGCAATGAACTCTTGGTGTGAAAGGGTCTGGTATAAGCACAGGCGTTTATACATAGTGACTGTGCATGAAAATTAATCTTTCTTTTAAAAACTCTCAAATCTTTCTTAAGTGATTGAACAGTAACCAAAGAATGAAAATTATTATATCATAGATCTGTTAATGATTAAAAAATAAATAAAAAAAAAATCAGGCTTGGGGAGATGGCTCAGTCCATAAAGTCCTTGCTGAACAAGGGCAATTATGGGGTCCTCCAACACCCACATGAAAGACAGGCACAGCTGTGCACTCCAGAAACCCAAGAGCTGGGGAGAGGAAGGTGGGTGGACCCTAGGGCTCCCTAACCAGCTAGCCTGGCTCAACTCGTGAGTTTTTGCTCCCATGGAAAATCCTGTCTCAAGAAAGAAAAGGTGGGAAGCAACTAACAAAAACATTACATTGACCTCTGACCCCAGGCACATAGGCACATGAATATAATCACCTACACCACACACACACACACACACACACACACACACACACACACACACACAACATGAGCTGGCACATAGCCAACCCCAGGTCACCCTGTACCTCCAAATATAGATCTCATATAGCCTAACTCACTGACGTCCATTAAGTCAAAAAAAAAAAAAAAAAAAAAAAAAAAAAAAAAAAAAAGTCAAATTGTTTCAAGAGGCATATGAGATACGAAAAGATGGTCCTTTATGATTTGGCCTAGTAAAAATATATAATATATAGCAATTGTTGGCAGCAAAAATGGTATTTCTCAAAAAACACAGTCTCGAATAGATGGTGTGTGCCCTTGCTACACACAACTCGGATCACACTGCATCTCCCTCTCTGTGTACAATGCTCAGGCACACCGATTTTCCTCAAGCTAGAAGTTGTTAAGATCCAATAATGACAACTCAGAATTCCAAAGTAGTGATGCGCTCTAAACAGAATAATATAGTTTTTCTTCTTATCTTCCTTCTTCATTTGTAGTACCAGTAAAGCACAATAGGAGGGTAGGACAAACAAGAATTTAAATAGAAGACCTGACAGACCTCTACTCTAAGGTCTAGGCGGGGGCTTCAACAGCTGAGCCAATGACTCCGTGAAGAGGACCAGTCCCAGACAGAACCTAATCAACCTCTGCTTTAATTTTGATGGCAGAAGTTAGTCAAGGTGTGGGAAACAGGAAGTAGATTTACAGTAACGGCCCTGAAGGGCCAGCAGCTACCTGAGTTCTTCCCAGTCCCTCCCGTGGGCCTGCTTATTGATTCCCTATATCCATCACTACTGTATACATAATTATTTACAGCAAGGAAGTCACATTTGTAAACTTCATATGAAGTGTTTGCTCACAAACAAACTAGAATCTAAAGCTGATGGCCAGGCACAGGAGTACACGCCTGTAATCCCAACATTGGAAAGGAAGAGGCAGGAGGATTGTATCAAGTTCCTGAGATATATAGCAAGTGGGGGTTAGGGGGTGGAGAGAGGGAGAGAGAAAGAATGAATATAAACGGGGAAGAGGGTATGTATCTCAATGAGCCCTGAGAACTTGCAGTAGAAATAACCACAAGCAAGCAAACCAACAACACTGACAGTATCTCTGGGTCTTTGGATGGACGTAGAATCACTCAGCTGTCACACGGTTGAATTTTCCAAAAATGGTCATTGCTAAGGTTTAGCCCAAGGGTTAGGCATTGACTTTCTAGAGTGTCAGTACTAGGAGGTGCTATGGGCTCTTGGGAAGAGGAGCCCTGTGGGTGGTCCCTTAGGTCACAGGCAACCATGCACCATAAGGGAATCATGGGCCCCTCCTGCTTCTTCCCCTTTTCCTTTCAAGAGTTCGCGGTGAACAGAGTACTGCGCCAGGCCCTGCCTTCTATGACTCCAGTACTTACTGCACAAAAGCAGTGAGTCCGCCAAATCATGAACTAGCACCTTTACAACCGCAGCCACAATAAACCTTCCCTTTTTTAATTATCTCAGATATTTGCTACACTTACACAGAAATGGCTAACACATCTATCTACACAACCAAATTCATAAAGTACAAGTGAATAATACTTCTAATTCATCTCTCTTAACAATTATTGGCACTAGACTGAAGAGTTGACTCAGTCACTCAAATACTTGTTGCTCTTGTAGATTTGATGCCCAGCACACCTGCATGGTAGCTTACAAACATCCATAAATTCCAGTTGCAGGAGATTCGATGCTCTCTTCTGACCTCCACAGACTCTGGGCACATATGTGGTATATACACATATATCCAGGCAAAACATTTACACATGTAAGTTTAAAGAAAAAAACTTAAAAAGAATAAATGTATAGCAAAATTGTTGTAACAATATTTGCCACCAATCTGAAAATTTGCTTTGAATGTTATTATTCTGCTACTGTAAAATGCAGATTTACTCTTCCATACAAAACCACTTATAGAAACCAATACAGAATCCTATAAATACAAACTACAATAAACATATAATTCATCAATGCACAATATCATATATTCAGCCAACATGTACAGAGCCTATTAAATATTTAGCACTGAACAGAGAGGGACCTAATGAAGGATCTATCCAAAGACCTCAAAGGTTTTATGCACAGCACATCTCCAAAATGCTTTGGGAAAGAAAGGCAAATAGAGACACAACGTTCAACATGATTCGACAGCTTGTTCATGTGTAGCTTTGCAAAGAATAGGCCCCTGCCCTCGACTACCTTAGTTTTGAAGGGAAGAAACCAAACATTGACATCATTACAGGGCATGCCTAGTACAAAGCTTTGAAGAAGGACTGTCTCCAGTATGAATTTCAAAAAACACAAATTGTGATGTTCCTTCTTAAAAACTACAGCCAGCCAGGCAATGATAGCCCACACCTTTAATCCCGGCATTTGGGAGGCAGAGGCAGGTGGATTGCTGAGTTTGAGGCCAGCCTGGTCTACAGAGTGAGTTCCAGAACAGCCAGGGCTACACAGAGAAACCCTGTCTCAAAAAAAAACAAAAACAAAAACAAAAACAAAAACAAAATAATCCAAAAACCAAACAAACAAAAAACCCAAGGAGAAATAGCAGCTGGGGAATGACACCTAAGGTTGTCTTCCACAGGCACATTCATACATGAACACAAGCACACACCAAAATGAGAACAAAAATCCTACCATCAGTGTGTGATAGCTCTCACGGTGTCTTGTTTTGGGGGGTTTTGTTTGTTTGTTTGTTTGTTTGGTTGGTTGGTTGGTTGGTTGGTTGGCTTTTTGTTTTTGAAGACAGGGTTTCTCTGTGTAATGGCCCTAGTTGTCCTGGATTCACTTTGTAGACCAGGCAGGCTTCAACTCAACAAAGATCTACCTGCCTCTGCCATTTGGGGGGTTTAAAATTTATGTATGTGCATGACTGTTTCGTCTGCTTGTACATATATGCCCCATGGGCTTGCCTGGTGCCTCAGAAGAACAAAAGAGGGTATATAAGATTCCCCTGGAACTGGAGTTATGGATGGTTGTGAGCCACCATGTAGGTACTGGGAGCCAAACGTTGGTCTTCTGCAAGAGCAATAAGTGCTCTTCTTAATCACTGAGCAATCTTTCCAACCCTGTTAAAGCATTGAAAAACTAAATAAGAAAAGCAATCTTATATTCAATAAAAATGCTTACCCTGTTTTTAAAAAAAAAAATACAGCTGAGAAATGACAGGTTTTAAGTCCCTGTAATGTGATTATGGCTGCTAGCATGAAAGGGGGTTACTCATAACTGGAATATGAAACTAAGAAGCCAAACTCCAGATAAGACAGAATCCCAAGGACCTGGCAGCATCTTCTACCTAAGGAATCTCCATCAGTCATCACTAATGACAGATAGTAACACCTCCGCCAGCCTAAGACTGGTGCCAAATCCTCTACACTAAAGGGGAAAAAGATGTGTTTCTGGATGCAAAACACAATACTATGTGATCAGAAAGACAGTTTATTGGAAGTAGAATAATACCTGTCAGCAAATATTTTGGAGTTTAGTGCCTCAAATGCAGACTCTTCAGGATGATCCTGAAATGCCATTCATGGAATCAACCCGTTCATTTCTCTCTCTTCCAGAGTTTTCATAGGCCAAAGCCCATGGATGTCCTGAAGACATGGTGAATGTCCTGCTTATATAGGAAGTTCAAGAGGGGGTGGGGGGAAACACAATTGAGGGGCTCAGGGTGCAGTGAGGCCCTCTCTAGGGTTTTCTTAGAAAAGATGGTTCCTGCATAACAATCAAAATAAAAGCTTCCATTTCTGGGACCTCAACGACAGCTCCAGTCCAAGGAGGGGCTTGAAATGCTTTCTGGATTTACAAGGCAAGCATTTCCACGTCATGATTTTCCAAAAGGACAGAGAGAGAGGACATATGTGCAGTGAATATGAACAACACACATGGTTTCCTCAGAGGTTTGTGTCTGCCTTACAGTCACTCTGCTTATGTGAACCAAATTGTTAAGATATAAAACGTGATGCCCTTTAGAACATGGCATACACTTCTGTATGGAGCCTAGCCCCTGAAACTTTCATGTTCCCAAGGGAACATGATCCATCCCACCCTAGAGTCAGGTAAAGAAGAGCCCAGAACACCACATTCTAGGGAAGGCAGACAAGCATGCCTAGAAGTCAGAATACCTAGTCAGAATGTGAAGAATTAAAAAAAATGGCCAACTCACAGTTCCTGGTTACGTATTATCTTACAAAATTATTATTTTACTTAATATTTTCATATTGGAAGTAGGAAGTGCATGAAAGACCCCAGTTTAAGTAAAACAACAACTGCTGATTAATCATCTGCATGGATCAGACACTGCTCCGAGTTTACACTTTTCTCCATTTGATTCCTACCGCAGATCAGGGGATAGTTATGACCATGTTTGCCACCTGTCAGAATGCAGACTGAAGCTTCTATAAACAAAAGAGCGTGCCAAGAGTGGGCTGGGTTCTCAGGTGACTGAAGGAAAGCTTTAACTGTGGAGTAGCAGGGGAGAAAGCTGCTGTCTTCAGCCAGGGTTTCTCATTCAATGGTGGCTGGCTTACAGTTAGGAGGTTTAGAACATTGTCATCATGGTGGGAAGCATGGCTACATGCAGGCAAACTTGGCTATGGAGAAGTAGCCTTCTCCATCCGGATCTATAGGCAGCAGGAAGAGAGGCAGTGGGCCTGGTTTAAGCATCTAAAACCTCAAAGCCTGCCCCCAGTGACACACTTCCTCCCACAAGGACACACCTCCAAAAGTGTTACTCACTTCCCATGAGCCTTTGGGATGAAGCCACCACTAGGATGAAATCTTCATTGTAAACTGAACCCTAAATTTCTCATTATTATGTACCATTCTGCCTGTAGCTTGGAAGCCCAAATGAAATGGCATACTAGACGCTCAGTAAATATTACATTTCTTCCCTGAGTGCCACAGACTCCCACTACATCTCCTAGGAACCAGAAACTCTATCAAACCAAACTCTATGTTTTGGAGAAGCTACATTTATGGTCATAAGTACTTCTAAATATGCTGAGTCTCTGAAGGAAAATAATAATTATCATTTATTCACAGAGAAGAGCTCATGTTTGGAAAACTCCTTTTGGCTCTGTTTGATTTGACTTTGTGTTTTGTTGCTTTGTTTTTAAGACACAGTCTCTGTGTGTGGCCCAGGCTGGCCTCTAACTCACCGTTACCCTTTTGCCTCAGCCTCCCAAGTGTTTGGATTACACGCCATAACAATCCACTTTGTTGTGTAATCTTGTGTTTCAAGAAGGCATTATTAAGAAGCTAGAGAAGGCTAGAGAGATGGTTCAGTGGTTAAGAACATTTGTTTCTTGCAGAGGATCCAGCACACACATGGTGACTCAAACCCATCCATAAGTCCATGTTGGGGGATTAGATGCTTTTCTTCTGACCTCTGTGGTCATCAGGCACAAATATGATGTACAGGCATGCATGCAAGCAAAACACTCATAGACATGAAGTAAAATAAATCTAAGAAAACCAATAAAGGGAGAAGGGCTGGAGAAAGGGTTAGCAATTTAGAGGACCCAGGTTTGATTCTCAGAGTTTATATGGCAGCACACAACTACCTGAAATTCCAGTTCCTGGGGATCTGACACCCTCTCAGGCCCTCTGAAGGCACTGGATATACACACGTTATAATGACATGCATTCATACACACACAAAAAAAAACCCACCCATATACATAAATTCCTTAAGCTAATTCTGACAGTGGAGGCCTACAACCACAGCACTTCTCAAGCAAACATAGGTAGGCTCAGAATACAATACCTGTGCCTCACTTACCAGGTTTTCTGCAAATATCATTTTTAAACAAAGTTACTATTGGCAACTTGGTCTCGGTCTTATACTTTTTTTTTTAAGATTTATTTTTATTTATATGAGTACACTGTAGCTGTCTTCAGGCACACCAGAAGAGGGCATTAGATCTCATTACAGATGGTTGTAAGCCACCATATGGTTGCAAGCCACCATATGGTTGCTAGGATTTGAACTCAGGACCTTCTGAAGAGCAGTCAGTGCCCTTAATCGTTGAGCCATCTCTCCAGCCCTCGGTCTTACACTTGTCTGTGCATATTCTTTGGTATACATCCCAGCACGTAGAGCTGGAGAGATAGCTCACCTGTTTAGAGCACCAGCTGCTCTTCCAGAGGACCCAGGTTCAAACCCCAACAACTGTCTGTAACTCCAGTTCCAGAAGACCAATACCCTCATACAGACACACATAGAGGCAAAACACCAATGCACATTGAAAAAAAAGGAGAAAAAAAAATCACGGCAGCTAGCTGTGATTTTTAACTTTAACTACCGTTCCGTGGTCATCAGTTGCAATGAAATCTTTAAAGTCCATTAAGAGCATTCTTGGGAGTTAAAACCTTCTCTTAAAAAGACTAGAAATATTAAAATGGACCTTCTATGGTTTTATACAGAAGTGGCTGTAAGTGGTTTTCAGACTCTTAATTACTTAGGTTAAAAATAACCCCCTTTCCCAGTTCCACATGATACTGTAAAGTTGAGTCCTTGGTACTGGTTGGTGGTAGCACAGAAACAGATATATTAGTCACTGGAACAGAAGGAACATCCTGGCTATTGGTATCGTCATCCATGCATCCAGGAAGGGAAAGAATGCACAAAGGGAGAAGGTCTACTCCTCAACAAGGGTACCAGGGAAAACTGGCGAGCCGCACGGATGAGACCGGAGTTTTAGCTTGGAACATAGGTAGATTAACTCGAAATAGATTAAAATCTTTAATGTGGCCCTCAACTTATAAAATTATAAGAAGAAGCAAAGAAAAGGCTCAGCAGAATCAATCTAGGCAGAGGTTTGGTTGGTTTTTTTTTCTGTTTTGGTTTGGTTTGGGGTTTTTTGGGGGACAGGGTTTCTCTATATAGCCCTGGCTGTCCTGGAACTCACTCTGTAGACCAGGCTGACCTGGAACTCAGAAAACCACCTACCTCTGCCTCCCAAGTGCTAAGATATGCCACCACTGCCCAGCTAGGCAGAGGTTTTGTAAATAAAAACATTAAACATGTATAAAACCCAACCCAAGTAACTGGAGTTGTAGCACACCAAAAGGCTTCAAGCTACAGAGTGAGCTTGGAGACAGCCTATGCTACAGTAGACCCTGTATTTAGAAAGTTGTTGTCAAAAGGCTAAGAGGCAGCAACCAGTGATGTCTTCAAAACACTGTGGCAGCTGGGCGGTGGTGGAACACGCCTTTAATCCCAGCACTTGGGAGGCAGAGGCAGGCAGATTTCTGAGTTCGAGGCCAGCATGGTCTACAGAGTGAGTTCCAGGACAGCCAAGGTGACACAGAGAAACCTTGTCTCGAAAAAACCAAAACCACTGTGGCAATATGAGTTACACACACACACACACACACACACACACACACACACACACACACACACACACCAAACCATGGAGTCACATTCAGCTAGATAAAAGGAAACCTCACCATCTATGATGATCGGCATGAGCCTAGAAAACATGATGACAGGTAAAAGACAGACAGACACAGGAAAACCTGCCTAGTACGAGCTCTGTTACATATGTAATGTCAAAAGAAGCTCAAACTCTTGAATTAAAGAGTAAAATAATGGTAAGAGGAAATGGTAGGTGTCCCTTCGATGGCCTAAAGGTCCCAACATTGATCATACACACCGCACCATGACCACAGTTCATTATGCTATCCTGTTTACTTAAAAGTGTTCCATCAGTGCCCACAACCTGCTTTCCACACATACAAAAACGGTAACTAGCCATGGTGAGGGATGGGCTAATTAATTTGATTGTAGTGGCCACTACGTAATGTCTGTCAAAACTTCACATGAAATATTTTGAATTATATAAAATTTTATTTGCCAATCCTCTTCAATAAAGCTGAAATAAAATTAGAAAATGTTTTAAAATTTTTAAAAGAATATTCCTCAACTAGAAATGGGCATAAGTGATATGACTGCCAAATCTTACTTAGCTTAGTTCTAGCAATTTTTTTCATATTTAAAAAATGTAAACTTGTTAAAAAGTAACAATACCTCTCCCAAAAGTAAACAAACACATAAACAAAAGCCTAACACACTAACCATGGTTTGGTAAATCCCCTTCTCTGTGAACTGTGTTCACCTTTAAAGGTGACAGGAAGGGCGCTGTGTCCATAAGAAACTGTCATCCTAGGTGGCAAACTGCTAAGCCACTTTGTGACCACCAGGAATAGCACAGCTACTTGGAGAGATGCAGAGAAGTGACCTTAAAAGCTCTTCTTTCCATCACAGATAATTTGTCTTCTAGAGAATGCTGTCCACACTGTTTATCCACAAGATGAACAGTAATGCACCAGGTCACAACGACACACCAGTCAAAGGACACATGGTCTGAACTCAGAGACTTGGGGTCAAGTGCCTGCCTGGCCAATTCCACAGTCCTGAGACAAGTTAACCTCTCTCTGTCTCACTCGTATCATTTGTAAAAAGAAGTCAGAGTGCCATCAAATCCATGGAGAGGTCACAAGGATTCCCTGACTTACTGCACTCACTAAGGCTTGCACAGTACCCAACATCTCCCCCACACCGCTTCTATGGCAGCGGACAGTAACACCCATGGCACACAACAACATCAGCTGGCTACAAGAAGATGCTCTCCAACTTGTTATGCCTGAGCATTCTAAAGGAATCACATCATCCAGGATATTCTAGAAGACAGATTAAAAACACAGAGACTATGAATCTGGCATGCTTTGGGTATGCTCCCAGGGCGAGTGATCACTCTTCTTTCCAAGAGACTAGGCTTAGAGGGCACATCACTGCTCAGCAGGATTTTTATCTAACAAAGAAGGTGATCTCTAGCGGTGGGGGAGAAGGTGGTGAGTGTACCTCAATGTACGTGGAGGCCAGAGGTTCGCGTCTGGTGTCCTCTGTTGCTCTGACCTTACTTTTTTAATGACACAGTCTCTCACTGAACCTGGAGGTCAGTTTCAAACAGGTTAGCTGGCCAGTGGGCTGCAATTTCTCTCCTGTCTCTACCCTCCAGTGGTAGCACTGCAGATACATGCCACCTTCCTGAGTTTTTTTCATATGGCTGCCACAGGTCTGAGCTCAGGTCCCAAACTTGCACAGTACATACTTTACCCTGTGAGCCAGCTCCCCAGCCCCACACTAGATGTAAATTCTGCAAATCACTTTATAGTTTAATTACTCTGAGTATCATGCAACAACATTCCTTACATATGGGAATTTTGCACACGGGTTTTTCTATGGGTCTTCTGCAGAGCGAGTGATTTCCTTTATCCACACGGCTTCTCAAAACATCTTTATCGTCATGTGTTTACCTGTCTGCAAAGGCTTGGCAAGCATTCACAATCTATGCTGGACACTGTCATTTAAATAAAAACTGATTATAAAATTAATACTTTTAATACATTAACTCAGCATCAAAGAGAGTCTTAGCTACTTTTCTACTCCTGTGAAGAGACACCATGATCAAGGCAACTTATGGAAGAGTTTATTGAGAGCTTACAGTTTCCAAGGGTTAGTCCATGACTATCATGGAAGGGAGCATGGCAGCAGGCAGGGAGCATGGGGCTAGAGCCGCAGCAAGAGCTTACATCCTGATATGAACGTTAGAAGCAGAGAGAGCAAGACTGGGCCTGGCATGTCAAAGTCCCCAATGACTCACTTCCTCCAACAAGGCCACACCTCCTAATCCTTCCCAAACATTCCTACTAACCAGGGACCAAGCATTCAAACATACAAACCTACAGGGGCCGTTCTCATTCAAGCTACCACAAAGACCATCAAATAATTGGAAAGTGACATTTTTATAGATAAGCAGGTCAAAACTAGGGAGGGGCTATGGGCACATGTTCATTAAAGCATTATTCACAAAGTTAAAAGGTAGGAGGAGCACGTGTCCATGCCTGGATGAGTGGAAGGACAAACTGGGGTATGTGCTTCACAGGGAAGGATACCATGCTGACAGAAAGACACCAAGCACACAAGACTGATGGGGATGGACAAACTCAAGGGCGTCTTAAGGAGAACGGGTTGTCAGGGGCAGGTAGGGGGTGGGAGTAAAGTCAGTGCTTCCTACATGTGGTTTTGGGTTAGGAAGATGAAGCTGTTCTGTGCATGGGCAGTAGGGAGGGCTGCACTACACTGCGAGCAAACGTAAGGCCAGTAAGGCACAACCCACAAGTAGCATGCTTTAGGTTAGGCTTGTTACCACCTAAGGATAAAACTAAACCGTCCCAGCTTAGCACTGCTCACTCAGAATCTCAGCAGCATTTGTGTGGCGGAGGCAGGAGGATCAGGAATTCAAGTCATGAGTACACAAGACTGTGCCAAACAACCACCACAACAACAAAATTACTGTCTTGGCCCCTGCAAGTTGTACAAAGAAAAAGAAGGAACAAGTAGCTATCGGTGACCTTGAACTACAGAAACCATATCAAGGGGCCAGAAAGATAACTCAGCAGGTAAAGGAGCTTGCCGCCAACTCTGATGATTGGAGTTCGATCCCAGAAAGCCACATGCTGGAAGGAGAGAGCTGGTTCCCAGGAGTTGTCCTGTGCCCTGCACAATGGTACTAGCACACTGTCTCCCCCACACAGAGTGACCAACAGATAACGTTTTGTTTTTATAAATCAGCTAGATAATTCTGAGCAGGAAGAAAAATGCTAAGAAATCAGGGACGAAAATCGACTTCCTTCTCATCTTTCAAAGAACGGAAGGAAAAGAGGGAAGAGAGGAAGGGGAGGGGGACATGAGAAAGAGGAAGAGGAGGGGGAGACAAATGGAGTGCAAGGAAGGAGGATGGAAGGATACAAGCTTCCTGTTCCCTCATTTCAGGAGAAAGCATTGCACATGCTAACTACCAATTAGTGGGAAAAGCACTCCAGCTGACTGAGATGGGAGCCAGGCCCCAGTCACAGGGCACCTGTGCTCTATTGGTACCTGTGATGTTCAGAAGAAAAGCAACAGGAAAAATTCCAGGGTCTAGCACATGCATGCCACAGTCTCCAAATGGAACCTGAGCCATCCATAATCTTCACTGTCAAGACAAGGCCTAATAAATTTCAGGAAGATTTATCCCACTTAGAGCTAGCATCACTAGCCTCCAGTGAAAACACTCGATTAGATCATAGGGGCCCAGCCGGTCTGGCTCGCCCACTTCAGCGGCTGCTTCTCAAGCTTTACTGACAAGACATGACAGGAATAAGGACAGAACTATTTCTCCTTCTCTTTGTCCTTCCCTGCAGCCACATTTACTGGCATTTTATAGTCTCTTTCCAGCAGCAAGCTCCCAGGAAGCAGAGGTGAGATGCTACATCAAGCTCACACCCCTCACACCTTCAATCGCGCATCTCCACAGCGAGAATTCAGAGGACTGGGACTGTTGCCAGAGCTGACCAGTTATTTCTTTTGAACACTAAATAAAAGCTAACGAGGCAAATTATCTTTGCTTCTCAAAAACCCTAGGACTGCACACTGAAAATCCCACTGAAGTTCGAATTGGAATGGGAGATGAATGGTTTCATGAAAGACGATACTCAGGGGACCAGCATTTTTGCTGGTTTTGATTAAGGTGACATTTTTCCTATGACAGGCTATAAATAACCATTTTTGTTTAAAATGTGTGTGTGTGTGCGTGTGTGTGCGTGTGTGTGTGTGTGTGTGTGTGTGTGTGTGAGAGAGAGAGAGAGAGAGAGAGAGAGAGAGAGAGAGTAGTAACTCAAATTTGGAGGTTCTAGGTGCCAAAATGATCCCAAGCAGCCGAAGGGAGCGTCTGCCTCATCTTTAACATCATCCCTATATGCTATCAGGTCAGCCCTTGACATTTGCATCCAGACCTGATTACAATGACCCACACGAAAAATAAAAAGGTTTCATAGATGTGAATTATCTTCCAGACTCCTAACCAATATGGCCAATACAGTGGGGTTTTGTTGTTGTTGTTGGTTTTGGGGGTTTTTTTTGTTTTTTTTTGTTTTTTTTTGCATTTGTTCTGATTACAGGTTTTGTGGAATTAGAAACAGGTGGCACGTGATATTCAGGACTGCTGGCAGGAAATTTGCATATCAACAGAAAACAGAAATTTTCTAATCACATAAATCATATATTGTAATCACGTGGGAAAAAAATCCTTCCAGTTTCTCTTTGTGAAAAATGTGTTTAGAGGGCAAGAAAATCAAACACAGTCAAGGTCAATACAACCTACATAACCTCTTGTATGGTAAGGATTTTCCACAAAGTGCTTTGAGAAATACACAAATGTATGTTTATTTCCCCAGAAGGAAATAGTTGCTGGAGACCACACAGGGAGATTTTGTTTGCAAAGCAGGGGCTAGAACCCAGGCCATTGCCCAGGCAAGGCAAGGATGGACCATTGAGCTACCTCCCCAGCCATCTTTTGACTTTGTATTTGAGACAGAGTCTTGTTAAGTTATCCAGGCTGGTGTTGAACTAATTCACTCTATTGCCTGCTTAAACCTTGAACTTGAGACCCTCCTGTTTCAACCTACAGAGTAGCTGAGGTGAACAGCCTGTCCCACCAGGTGGACGCCAGTCAGACTTCAGACCTCTGCGTTCAGTTACAAATAATTTCCTGAACTGATTAAACTTTCTCATCTTGGGAGGTGAAACTGGCTCTTTGTGTCTACCCCAAACGCAAGCAGCAGGGAGATGAAAAGGACATGACTTAAACCAAGCATTGATGTCAAAGAAAAAAAGAGAAAAAAGTTACCTCCGACCCATTTCTTTTTAAACTGGAAAAATAAAATGTGTTTTCCACAAAGTCTTTTTTTTTTTTAAATCTGTTTCTACTCAAGACTAGAGGTCTATTTATTTTTAAATGACACGCAGGAAAACCTCCCAACTGCAACTCAGATTTACATCTGGCTAATCCTGAAAATGTGACTGACCAAATTCATGCTGTTTATTTCTAATGAGTTCTGTGATTTGGGGATAACATGTGTGAGAGATGGTGAATTAACTACGGAGAGGCGGCAAGCAGCAAGCTAGCCAGCAATCTTGGAGGAGACGAGTCAATTTCTAATCATGCTTGCCAGAAGCTCGGGGTGGGAGAGACAGGTGATAAACCCTGCCAAGGACTTGTCTCCATTTCCTCTTCCCATAGACCATTTCAACACTCCATCAGCCAACAGAGCTCAACTTTTCCTTTCCACAATTCTGGAGATCGCAAGGAAAGCTCTGGCCCCCTTGATGGTCTCAAAAAAACCGAAAACACTTCGCACTGCAAAAAGCAGTGTCAGTCTCTGAGAGGCCCTTTCCTGGAGCTGAGTCCACTTACAATCAGAAAAGGACAGAGGTGACAGGGAATGTCACGGGCATGCTGCAGAAATGCACCGTCTAGCCATGTCACCTACAGACAACTAGGAAACCACGATCAAAATTTCACATACCTAGACACTCCATACCTAGATATCACAGCAGAGTGGACACCTGCTAAACCAAAGCAACAAACAAACCCAGAGACACCACAGGAGTGGACTTCAGAACAGGTCGCTCAGGGCTGAAGAAGTGAAGTTCTCAGAGCATTTACTCACACGACATGACCGCACTTGGAGGGCCGTTAAACCCTGCCCCAGCACCCCCAATAAAATCGCAAATCTCCTGGAGTCAAACAAGTGACTCAGACATCCAGTCAGCAGCTCAGAAACCCAACTCTGAAAATACACCCTTAAAGAAGCATGTCTCTTTATTGAATCCTCACAGATATTTAATTCTATTGTCTTGGGCTGGAGAGAAATCTCAGCGGTTAAGAGCACTAGCTGCTATTCCAGAGGATCCGGGATTCAAGTCCCAACACCACATGACAGCTTGCAACTGTCTTTATAACTTCTGTTCCAGGGGATCTGGCACCATCACACAAGTATGTAGGCAGGCAAAACATCAATGTACATAAAAATAAATACATCTTCTTAAAAAAAAAAAATTCATTGTCTTTTCTGTCCCAGAAGATTATGGTCACCAACTGTGTCCCTAGCTCCTAGATACACTTCATAACACAGAAGCAGGCTAAGTTTATCCTTCTGCACCCGGAGACTGAAGCTGGCTTAGTATGGATGATAGAAGGCAATGGAAGGCTGGAGCAACCCACATGATACACAACACACCATCTTATGAATGTGAAGCGCTTCACAATGTGCCGTCATGTTAAATACAATGGCGAGTGCAAAGTAGGCTGAGCAGACATTTAACATTTAACATCTGTATACCAGTGGTTTGCTTGACTACACCATCTTGAGAATCATCTGGAAGGCATGTTACAACAGCCTAAAGCCAGAATCCCTGAGACACTAGCCAGGGATGGGTCTAATTATCTCCATTTTCCAATTAACATTTGCATGCTCACCTGTGATGTGATGGCTGCTGATCATTTGGTGCTTGGGATTTAACTCCCTGGCTGTGTTTGGACAACTGAACACTGGCTGCTTACTATATATAGGAAGGGCTTAGCGACAACTGCTACTACACTGGGCAGAAGAAATATTACTTACATTTACAAGGAGAAAAAAAGAAAAAGAAAAAAGAAAGGTTCTCATCTTTAAGGGACTCATATGGAGAAAAAAAAAAAAAAATCCAAAGCGCTGTAGTTAGAATTAGCGAAGGTAAAGCAACATGGCCTGCTTCCTCAGAGGTAACCTTTAGCTTAAAATTAGGACTCAATGAGAGTTAATTTAAATGATGCATGTTTTAAATTACCATAAGGTACACATGAATACATAAAAGTAAAGCTACTATGACAGAAAAAAATACACATATAAATATATAAAAGTAAGCTATTATGGTAGAAAAAAAATATTTAAAAGACACCCAAAATAAATAGCTGTGAAGAGGAGAGGAAGAAAGAGAAGAGGTTTGCCTGAGACACTGGGATAGCCTAAGCAAACACAAGGCACAGCCTGGAGTGACTGACTGCACACCATCTGTCATGCAGGAAAAATCTCTTACCTGAATGTGCTGGGTGGGAAGGCTTCTGCAGCCACACGGGAGTACTACAAGAGAAAGGGAGACTGAGTTACACACTGTAAGAGGAGCCAAGGTCCTTAGAGGACCTAACACTGCCCTGGCACTTGGACTGTTCACACCAGAGACTCGCTGCAGAGTCTTAACTCTCTAGATTCTAGTAACCTTCAGCAAAGATACGCACAGCTCCAGTCTGGCCGCTCCTCTCTAAGGCATGGCCAGCAGGACATGTAGCCATCCCAAGCCTAGACTTCTCATGATCTGGTGATAAATTTCTCCAAAGTGACTCTCAAAGCTAAGAGGACTTCACTACACCGGGGAAGTTACCCTGAGATGCCATGGTGTGGTGTGCCCTAAGGATTCTTTCTTAACGTTTATGGGTGTTTTGCCTGAATTATGTATGTGTGCCACTTAACGTGCCTGATAGCCATGGAGACCAAAACAGAAGAAGGAGTTGGAACTGAGGTTACCGATAAGTCACGAGCTGCCACACAGCTGCTGAAAATTTAACCAGGATCTCCTGGAAGAGCAGCCAGTGTTCTTTCCCATCCAGCTGTCATCTCTCCAACCCTTACCTTAGTGATTTATGTAGCTGATTTCATTTAGTCGTTAAGACAGTTTTGTAAGCCTGGTGTCAGTAGGGCTAGGGAGATGGACCAGCTGGTGGTACCTGCCATCCAAGCGTAAGAACCTGCATCCCATTCCTAACACCTGGTTGGAAGGTGGGCATGGCAGCATGCTCTTGTCATAGGTGCTAGGAAGTACACAGATCCCTAGCTAGCTAGCTTAGACTACTTGGAGTCCCAGGAGAATCAGAGACCTTGCCTCCAAACCTGAGGTAGAGAGTGCTGAAGAATGACAGCCGATGCTGACCTCTGGCCTACGCAACTTAGCACTGCCAGCAATGGCAGTCATAGATCAAAACCACAGCTGGTGACGTCAGAGAAGAACTCCCTAACAGCACCACGGGTGCCAGGCCAATGCTGTTGTCACATCAAGACCTTAGTGAACACTGACTCTAGGACTTAAAGTGAAATGCAAGATTATATCAAAGGTCAAGTTTGTTTTCTATGCCCAGGCTTATCTTTTTAAAACTCTGGTATTTTATGAGTACATGTTTGGTTACAAAATAATTACTCAATAGAGTAGAGAACAAAATTAGCTAATGACACTTTTATCCAGGTTTGGTTATACACATTTAGAATCCCAGCTTAGAAAGGAAGAACCAGGGGGGAATCTAGAGTTGCAAGGCCATCCTTGGGTAGTTAAAGAGTTTGAGGCTAGCCTGGGCTACATGGGACCCTATCTCCAAAAAAGCAAACAAAACCTTCTATTTTACCTAAAAGTTGTATTTGTCTTTCCCTAGTATCCCCTTTAAATACATACGGAGTTCATAACAGCAAGTTTTTCTTGACACAGAAGGAAACTTGGAAGTTCTGTTATCCTTCATATTTTTTGGTAGCTATACCACAAAGTCCTGATTTTCTAAAAATCTAATTCCAAGTAAAAAGTTCTTGACAGGGCAGACTCCACTATTTCAGGGTGACTTCCTTTTCATTATTGTCTAAGGATTAGAAATGTACAGTATTCCTCCTGGGCTGGGACGGGGGTGCATCTTCAGTAGGTGAACACACTTCAGAAAGCAACCGTCAAGATCTTGGGGGCTCAAGGTCCCTTTCCTCTCTTTACTGGGCTATACATACTTGGCAAAGCACATTTGTCCTGTGAATCAGGTAGCAAGAAAACTACTTGGTAGATCAGCAGTCCTAACCAGGGCACACCTGCTCTGGCTCCCTCCAGGCTTAAAATAATTCAGCATTATCAGCCTCCTCGATTAAGTACAATTAATATCCTGAGATGCAGAAAAAAAGAAGCTTGGGTAAATAAAATGGTTGCTACCGCTACACACAGCAGAAAATACCAACTGTGCACGTGGTAGCAGCTTCCCAACTTCCCATTGACCTTGGGGTGCTAATGAGATAGAGCTGCAGAGACTGCATGAAAAAGCATCCTGTACTTAGCTGGCCCTAGCGCAAATTCAGACTCTTCTCCCTCACCACAGCAGGAGGGCTTCGCTAATTGGGACGTGCAGGAGACTTGGCCTGTAATGTGCTGCCCTAAACACATCTCAGAGTACTGGACTATACATATACACAGGCATTCAACTGAATGGTCACACATGTATGCATGCACACACACAGCCGCACAGGCACACATCTAAAACATATAGGTAAATACACACGCATACGAATACAGTGCACACTCAAGACACATCCTCCACACCCACTGTTCTTTCTGTTTTCTCCCCCAAAGTCCAGCTGGACATAATAAACTTAGTTTTTGATATTAAAGTATGTGGTTAATTGGGGGGGAAGCAGGTGGAGATGGTTTTTTTTTAAGCATAAACCTCCCCCACAAGCCTAGTGGTAATGACCACAGACAGAAACAACAAAGGCTCCTGGTGAAAGGAGCCCCTCTAATCACATTAGCTTGCAGTTCTAAAGGAAGATGGTTGCTCCGAATCTCCCTTTATACATAGCAACTTCAAAAAAAAAAAATCCCTATTTTCTTAGTACATCTTTATGGAGGAAAGCGTGCATGTCTTTGAAGGCTCACACAAAACAAACAAGAGTCTTTACAAGACCTCCCTGACCACCCAGGGAGAATCAAATAGTAATTTTTTTCCTCCAGTAGGCCACCCCAGGATACCAGGAATAAAAAGGAAAGAGAGGAATTCATCAAGTAACCAGGATGTGCTTTTCAAGTGTGGCTATCAGACTGTTTTAATCTAAATATTATGCTATCGTTTTCACTAGCAAAGCCCACAGAAATCTACTGATCCATTTATTGGACAGAAGTTGTTTTTAAATCACAGGAAAACAGGTTAAAATCTAGGAAATGGCAGAAGGAGGAAGACGGACGAGTTTCCTTTTTCAAATCCTGAGAAAGGAACAGAGGCTTTTAACCCTGGTAAATATCGGAGTGGCGGAGGGATGAGCAGGGGGTCCTGAGGCCCTCAGATGAACTGTTCAGTGGGTTCACTGATGGAGGCATGCCTGGGAGAGTGAAGCCAGCATGGCACCACACGGAGAGCTAGGAGCAGACAGAGCGCGTCAGAATCTTAAGGAAGACTTAGAGTCTACACATGCTCACATCGACTTCGCTGCGCTGCTCGTGTCTCTGCACAAACTCTCCATTTAGACCAAATGAAACGTGGAGAAGGAGCCTTTCTAACTACCCCAAGCTGCCTCCCCCTGCCCAGTCCCTACTGTGGCCATTTGGGCACCCATGATCCAACACCACACCCACAAGTCCCTACAGTTTAAGTAAAGGTCACCTGTACTTGCTTGAGCCAGTTTACTGATGGGGTGTGTGTGTGTGTGTGTGTGTGTGTGTGTGTGTGTGTTTGTGTGTCCATGAGAGTATGGGTACACATATGCCCTGCCTCAGATGTCATTCTGAAGGAGCTGTCCACCTTATTTTTGACATGAGACCCTCTTACTGGACTAGGAATTGACAAGTACGACAGGCTAGAAGGCCACGGAGTTCCTCCTGCCTCTAGGTCCCATCCCCATCCCAGCATTTTACATGGATGCTGGGACTTTACCAACTGAGCCATCTCCCAGCCACATAATGGTCTTTTATTTCCCAGAAATGACCTACTGATCTCTCTACTGACTACTTTTGAGAAGAGCCAATTTCCTGCCTCAGTTTCTCATCTGATAATGCAGATAAGAAAGTGAACAACGTTCACTATGGTAAATGTTAGGTGAACTCAGGCTGCTGATTAACTGACATTGTTGACAGATGTCAGTTGACTCAAAGAGCAAAGACCTAGCTAAAACTTTTCTTAATATCTAACGCTGAAAGTACACATTGTAAAATATCCTGGGATTTTTATGTAATACGATCCTTTAAATAATCCCAGTGCAGGGGATGGATGCGATGAATAGATAGATGGATGGATACATGAACAATTAGACAAGACAAAGGCAGACCAATTGGCAACCAGCTAAATGATCAAGATGTCATCAGCAATTCAAACCCCAGGTGATAAAAATCCTGGCCTACTACATACATCCCTCATGCTCTACATACCAGACAGAGAGACAGACAGATAATCATTTCACTTAATTTTGAATTAAAAAACAGATCAGGAAAACCTATCATGCGAAAGAATTTGAAATAATATTCCTTTTCAAGCCCGGGATTTCTTTAGTCACTTAAAGTCCAATTGTGTCTGAAGCCCCTTCATAGAAGTGGAGGCTTGCCTTCACCTTGTGAAGCCTATTCATGCCACAGGTGGGCCTGAGTGGCAATACCTCATGCCAATCACAAGCCTGTCACCCCAGCTCCATGTCAACTCTTGCTCTTCTCCTCCAGTCTGCCACTTCCATCTGTCCCCACATTTATTCAGCAAAGTGCAGCACCAGCATGAACACCCCCATGTTCCAGCTGAATTAGAGAACAGCAGATTTCAAAGCGGTTGGTAGACACTTGGAGTCAAAGGGCTCTGAATTGCGGGGACCTATCTATTCCCTCTGCTCTCTAAGTCTCAGGCATGTCACACAGGGGTCAGATGGGGACGGACTTCAAACGAGGACCCGGAGCATCAGAATTATTTCCAAGGATGTCTCCCTATTAGGCCACAAGACTGATAGGTACAGCTTCGGGAAACATTCTGCCAATTCGCTATTCCCAGTCCAAAACAAAATATCATCTCAGGGCTGAGGAGATGGCTAAGTTGGCAAAATGTCTGCCACACAAGCAGAAGAACCCAAAGTTTAAATCCCCAGGACCCATGTAAAAGGCTGAGTGTGGTAGTGCACACTTGCAGTCCTACCCCTAAGGAAACAGTCCAGTGAATCTCTGAAGCTACCGGCCAGCCAGAGTAGGTGAACTAATGAACTCCATCCATGTTCTCTGAGAGACCATGTCTCCAAAACCTATGATGCAATATGGCTGACTAAGACAACTAACATGGCACTCTGGTTCTATGCACACATAATGTGCATGTAATACACACACAAAGGTGTGCATCTACACACATGTACATGTCACAATCTCATACACCATACATACAATCACATGGAACACCTATCTTTCTCCACACCTCTTGGAATGTCACTAAAAAAACATGATCTGGGTAGTATGTCAATAGAAGATGAATGTGCTGGATGCTAGCTGGAGCCAGAGAGAAGCTATGGAAGGCTGACTCACTCACAGCAAGGCCCCTAAGATGAACAGCCACAGCAGTATTCTCATTACTCGCCATCTAAGTCACCAGCAGTCTGAATATATTATGTTTAGAGTCCTTCAAAAAAAAAAAAAAAACATTCCAATCACATAGCTTTCATTATCACAAACTGTTGTAATTGTTCTACCTTATTATGGGGCGCTTGTTGATCATTTACTGCCCAATTTGTCAGTATTATGATAGGCATACAAAGGGCTCAAGAAATCACCGAGTTTGTAAAATGTGTCCCATGTGGTGTGGGAGGCTGCAGGGCTCTTTTCTCTAATAATGTCTAGCCTTTTTTCTATATCAAGCTACACCATGAGTATTTGAGGAAATCATGGGACTTCTCTGTAGCACAGACTCCTTCTAGATGAAGAAAAGAATGGTCCACGCATCCCTCCTTCAGAGCTCACCTGTGGGTGGCCACCCCACCGAAAAAAGTGCTCGAGGTACTCCCCTGCCTCCACATTCCACATTATGACATGAAATTTTATCTTATTACCATTATTCTTCAGGCTCTTTGTCTCAAAGCACCATCTCCTTAGTATAGGAATTACATTTGCTCTACCTGTGCATTCTTGAGATCTAGAACAGTAACTAATATAAATAGGTAATTAGTAGTTAGTAAAATTACTCAAAAAGTAACTGATATGCACTTCTCCTATCAGAAACTTATTGATGTACTTCTCTCTCATTTAGACCCTAAGGACAATGTCTTGTCTACCCCCAAACAACAGGACAGTTGCCCTTCATTAGCCATGAGGGACTGGTGCCAGCACCTTTTGCAGGAAAAGTTCCAGTCCCTGTTTTTAACCACCACTGCCATCTTCCCATATCCCTTAAATCATGTCTGGGTCACGAAGAGTCCTAAACATAGCATAAGCCCTATGTAAATAGCTGATGTTCTCTATTGTTTACAGATGACAGCAGAAAAATCAACCCACATACGGCCAGGGCAGACATAATTCACTGTCTACACTTGGTTGGAACTCTGGACACAGAAAGCAATCTGCACCACGTTGTTCTTGGCTTCTGTTCTGCTAGCTGAGGTCACTCAGGACCAGACCCAAGAGCGAGAGGGGTGTTTTCTGAGCCATCTTTGCAGCCGGCACACTTAGCAGTGTAGGCAAGAGTATGGAAGTATAGGAATCACATCAAAGCAAGGAATGACTGAACCTTCAAACATGAAGGTAAAGACGCTGCTTGGGGACAAACGGGCCTAGAACTGAATGAAGGCTGTCACCTACATATAAGAGCTGAAGCTATCAGGTAACATACACCTTCTACTTGTGGCCATAAGGGTACTCCAGCCACACAGAGTTTAAGACAAAGTTAAAATTACCCTAAGAAAAACTGCACTGGACGTGGAAGTGAAATCCAGGTCAGAATCCTTACCGCTGGAAGATCTGTGCAGAGCAGACATGATGGTCAACAGGAAGACTAAAAAGTTCTTACTAAACAGATTTTTATGTAGGTAGCAAACAGAAAAAAACATCTTGCAAATACAGTCTCCTACTGTTTTCTGTTGCTATGACTGAATACCACGTTTTAGAGAAAATATAAGAAAAGAAGGGGTTTTTTTTTGACTCACAACTGTGAAGGTTAGAAATTGCAGGAGCACAGAGTAGCAGCTGGTAAGAGCCTCGCAGCCTAGCTGCATGAGACAGGGCAAAGAGCCCGGCACAACACCACAGAGCAGGCTGATAGCTGGAGGCCCTCCTCTTTCTCCTCTAAAGCCACTAATGCATCATGGGAACTCCACCCTCTAACCTCAGAAGTCACTTCTTCCACTGAACTTTCTATAAGGTTGATTAACTGCTTAGAATTTCAGCCAATGTGCAGAAGGTGCAATGCGGCAGGTTCTAACTACAAACTGTCTGGATTATGTTGAGGGCTTTTAGCCCCTTGCAATAGCTGCTCTGTGTTGAATCTCCCCTGAGTAAAGTCTCCCTTTACTATAAGCTACTTAACCCAATATACCTTTCCAACATAAATGAAAAGTGTCTTGGTTTATGACTTTCTTTGGTCTATTACTACAGAACCCTCATAAAACTCCTGCCACACCAGAACATGGAATTGGGGGGTAACCTGAATATGTATCCTCAGGCCACAGGTACATACATTTGGTTCCAGAATAAAAATTCTTTCATTTCCTTTCAGGATTCTATTCTCAGCTTTTCTCCAAACTGAGACATTTTTTCTTCTCAGCAAGAAGACATTAAGTAAATACAGTATAATTAGTACTAATAATGAACGTCAAGACCAGTAAAGGTTGCATAGATTCTACAGATAGAATGCTCTATTTAAAAGATAGCCCATTATCTTTATACGATAATGCATACGAACATTAAAAAATATTTTTTGTAGCCAGGCCTGGTAGTACACAGCTATAATCCCCAGCCCCCAGGAGGTAGAGGCAGGAGGATTGAATCCAAAATCATCTTCATCCACACAGCAGAGTTTGCCAGTCTGAGGTACACGGGGCCTTGTCTCAAAAAACAAATGTGCCCTTCCTTCCCCTCTCTAGGTAAGCTTCAGCTTGGCTCCTGTGTGAGTGTTGAAGTAATCCCACCTCCTCCAACGGTTTTCAGTTACAGGAAGGAGAGGAGGGAGACTGGGGACTGTATACAAGAAACAGGCTGAGGAAGGAAGAGAGGGAGCCAAGGAGGAAGGGGAACGAAAAGGGGTGAGGGAGAGATCAAGCAGGCTCAGAGAATAAGACCACAAATGCACTCTCATCTCAGTGAATATCTCAGACACCTGAATGTCTCCTAGCAGAGGGCCAGGACACAAAGGGCAGACGATGTCAGCCATTTTTCCTTTTTCTTAATGCACAGCAGTAGCATCTGGCAGAATATGTCCACCCATCTATCTTCCCCCTCTAGATCCAGTAGCTCTCCTCCTATCTATCATTGGCAACTCTGCTCCCCAGGGCAATTCTCACCCTTCCATCCTCCACTCAGCAGCAGCAACAACAAAGACATTTATGAGGGCCTGTCAACATGTGCCCCTCTGTGAGACATTGTACAAGCCCAAGCCATGAGACTGGATTTCATCTTTTAAGGAGCTTCTCAGAAAGATTACTGTTGGCTTTTAAAATGTTGACCACCAGAAAGGCTCATGCCCTATAAAACAGCAGGTCTGTGGCTCTGGGTACAAAGAGCGACATGTATTATAAGCCACCATAAATCAAAGGGGGTTCCTTTCACACTCTGACACTGTCTGTGGTGAAAGCAGAAAGCGGATTTCTAAGCCAGTGAGCCCAGGTCTTTTGAGGAATGCCTTCCATGATTCCAGTTCATTTAGTGCTGTTTTTATTTTTTTGGTGGTGTACCCCCCCAACCTTGAAATAGCATGTCCTCTTATTGAAGACAGTTAAACACAGATCAATAAATATCTGAACCATGTGCTACCAACATGTATATGTGTGTGCATGTGTGTGTGTGCGCACGCATATGCATATGTGTGTGCACGATTATGTCCTGGAATAACTGGGCCACATACATTATTTCTTGCAGGACATTGTTCAAGTGCAAAGAATGTTAACCACAAAATAGGAACTAAACTGGGGTTCAGTGCAGCCTTCCTATTGATAAATGAAGATGTAAGAAGTTAGTTTTACTCTAAGATACGTCTATCTCTGTATTTTAAAATGCAAGAGGCTCATGATTATTGTAGTTTAGAAAATATCTGAAGGTTTCTTACAGGGACATTCAAATGGCAGAAGAATGTTTGAAATTTTCTCTCTTCCTGAAGATCAGAAAAGCCTTGCAGGCTAATCCATTCTCCCTCATCAAAGTGCCTCTGCAAAGCGTCATCCCCTGAAAAGAATCATTCTGACAGACCTAATGTATTCTTTTCAGAAAAGCCTGTTCAGAGGACTCCACAGAAAAACGCATCACTGGCCCCGGGATGGTGCCCATCTAAACCGTTCCAGCCCTTTATAAATAGGTGAGGCCACAGCATCGTCAATATATTCCAGATATCATATTGAGCTAGGAAACAGGAATGATATCCCTGAATAGTATACACTTTTTACACTCCCTTGGTGGACCGATATTAAACTGATATTTGAAAGAGTTGCCACACTTTCAAAGACCATATCCCAAGAAAGCCATTCAGAATACTGCTCGGTCAAAAATGTCCTTAAGCTGAGAAATTCTAAATGGCATAGGTGATATAATTGAAACCCGTTATCCCAAGAATACGTACAGCATGGCATTGTTGTAATAAGGCATTTTCCCCCCTGGAACTTGGTGCATTTTGTAAACATTCTTCCATGCTGGGATAATATGGTGAGAAAATTGGAATATAAGGAATGTTAATAACTTGTCTCAGGTCACTGGTCAGCTTGAGTGATAGATCGAGATGTAAAATTACTAATTCTAGACCACTGATCTAACACATTAAGCATATAACTTTCAATTAATAATTTGGAGAATTCTATTTCAAGACATGACTACGGAGGCACTCTATTGGCTATTCTGTCACATTCTGGGTTTGTGCTTTTTCTGCTTCCATTGCTGCCTACCCTTCTATCGGTGAAGGTGAATAACCATCTCCACACATGGTCACCATGCCACGATCCTCCCGTTCCTGCTTCTTCTGGCAGGAGAAACAAAACAAAACACATGCCCACGAACATTGGCCCACCCTACCCTTTCCCAGCATGGAAAGCAAGAAGGTTCTCTAGACCCTATCAGAGAAAAGTCTCTTTGCAATGGTCTCATTGTTCTCAATCCTCAATATGCATACGTGTTTTGCGGAAGTGTGAACATATATACATGGGTGCCTATGTTTATGTATAGATGTGCAGACCAGAGGAGGGATCTCTTCTTCCATCTTTTTCCATCTTACTTTTTGAGATAAAGTCTCACACTGAGCCAGGAGCATATAAATTTGGCTATGCTGGCTTACCAGTGAATCCAGTGGCTCTTCAGGTCTCTGCCTCCAGAGTGCTGGAATTATACGCAAGTGCTACCATGCCTGACTTTTACATGGGTACTGAGGATTTGAACTCATGCCTTCATACTTGCCAGGCAAACACTTTACTATCTGAGCAATCTCTCCTGCCTCCTCCATACATTCCTTTACAAAAAAAAAAAAAGGAGATGTAATTTATTTTTATTTATGTGCTCACTCCTGTCTGTCTGTGTGTGGTGGAGGTAGGGTTGCCTGAGGAGGCCACAAGAGGTTTTCAGATGCCATGGAGCCCACATTGCAGAAATTTGTGAGTCACTTAATAGAGGTAGAAGTGCTGGAACTGAACTCTAGTTCTCTGGGAGAAAAAAAACAACCACTTTTTATCACTTATCCATCTCTCCAGCCCCATTCATTCATTCATTCATTCATTCACTCACTCATTCATTCGGCTGGCTTAGATAAGGCTGGCCTAAAACTCACAGAGGCCAGAAGAGAACATCAAATTACCACTGAAACAAGGTACAGAAGGTTGTGACCTACCATGCTGGCCAACTAGGCAGTTGGAAAAAGCATTCAGGGCTCTTCCCTCCTGAGCTATCTCTCTAGCCCAAACCCAGCACATTCTTGATACATACACAAGGGTCTCCTCTTCCCGTTATTCTTCTATATTTTTTTCATTTATTTTATTTCATGTGCATTGGTGTTTTGCCTGCATTTAGGTCTGTGTAAGGGTATGAGAACCTCTAGAACTGGACTTATTATAGACAGTTGTGAGATGTCATGTGGTTGGTGGGAATTGAACCCAGGTCTTCTGGAAGAGCAACCAGTGCTCTTAACCTCTGAGCCATCTCTCTAGCCCCACTCTCCATATTTTAAGTGTCTCTTCATAGACAGCATTCATACTTTCTACTTGCCTTTTTTTCCTGAAGCACAAACTCAAATGATGAAGATATTCATTGCTGAAAAGAACTTCGCGGTGCGCATGGTCCAAACCTGCCACCCCATTGGTCAGCTGGAAAAAGCTATACCCAACTTCTCTAATGATTTTGGGATAAAAATCTCACTATTAAAAAACAAAAATAACAAACCTACTTCGTTGAATGTTTCCGTTGTGAGAATTCCCACAGCTGAGCTGCGCTCTCACATATGCATTTGTACGTCTATCCAATTCTGTACCCTAGACTGACCTATACGAGAAATAAACTTTCTCTCTGGACAAACAAGTCTTTCCAGTGTTGGGTAGCATCCCACTGGGCATTCCCCTTCATGCCCCCTGCTCTATGAGCACATGCAGAGAGCGCTTAACTCTGTCAAGGAACGTAGGTTACATGTCCTTCACCATCTGAACAGAATCTCTGATTTGGTAGTGTCTAGTTATAAATGATGTCATGCACACAGGGATAATGACAACATCTACACAGAAGACTAGAAATACAGAGAAAGGTTAGGGACAGATTCACCAACCCCGCCTAGGGTAGTGGGGATGGAGGGTTACGCAAGGTACCCAAGTGAAAGGCTCCACATCATTTGTACTGTTTAAATCTACTAATACCAGGTTCCTAAAACTGCATTCGTTCTGTCCAGACCATCTTACTTCAGTTTGTTTATTTCATCAAACACTCTCTAAGAACTAAAGCTAAACCCACCTTTTCTCTTCCTGACGAGAGATTTATCTATTTGAAGCAAGGCTGGACACATCGCAGCAATGTGATATTTCATTCAGTACATACTTTTTGCTACATGTATTTACTTAATTGTTTTACACGCATGCCACGACATACATGTGGAAGTTATATCAACCTGTGGGAAGTAGTTCCCTCTTTCCACCATGTGTGTTCTGGGGATGAGACTCGGGTCTTTAGGGTAAGCAGAAAAGTGGCCTTTACCTACTGAGCCGTCTCTGCAGCCATACACTGTGGGCCGTCTTACCCATCCAGTTAGAAGTAAGGAGGCAAACACCAAGCCCTTCTCCATGCAGTTTAATCAGGAACCTTCATATTTACTTCTTCTCTTGCTAGCTAGCTTCTTTTATCTTCTTACTAATTACTACTTACATCTTATTACTTCTATTTTACTGCTTACATCTTACTACTTACTACTTACATCTTATTAGTTACATCTTTCTACTTTCTTCTTACTCTTATTTCCTATTTACTGCTATCCCATTACCAGCCCCAATTCTAAATACTTACTCCTAAATCTTACATAACCCATCACCAGCCCTAATTCTACATACTTACTCACTACTTCTTATTCTCTACATACTTACTATCTATCTCCAGCCCCCAGCCCTTGTGGGTTAAATACTTTCCCTGGTCCCAATCAGCATCAGCTACGTGGCAAAGCATAATAGGCTATGAGAAATCATGCCAGCTTGCATCATAAACTAGAGGCACACAGCTTTTCCAACTAAGGCTTGTTTATCCCAATGCTCTCTGCTCTGGCCAGAGACCAGGTGTTCAATATATATGTAGGGTGGCAGCTGCGGCTCCCCACAATACACAATACTTTAGATTTTGTTTAGGTAGATTTCTTAATCCACATGTATCTGATTCAGTTTCTCAAAGGGTCTCCAATTTGGAGACTGGAGCTATAGATCAGTGGGTAGAGGGTTTGCCTAGAGAGCCTGGATTTGATTCCCAGCCCTGCATAAATTAAACGTAATGGGCACACTCCTAATCCCAGTACTCTTGAGGTAAAAGCATAGAAGCAGAGGATCATACATTCAAGACCTTTAAAGAAAAAACAAAACAAAACAACCAACCTATTATTCTGTCAATAGCAATGTGTCAATAAAGCATCAAAAAATACACCGCAGGTTGGGCGCCTAGTAGGGCTTCCCAAAAGTATGTAGTGTCAGTACAGGCAAAGTCATGGCTTAAGAGACTTGTGCTTGGCTCTAAAAAGGGACAAACCTCACCTGAAGGGGAAGTTTATCTTTCTGTCTGTTTACCCCCACAAAGTCTAAACAGGCGGTCAAGCTGGGAAACCAACCACAAATAAACCATTCTAAACATGTCTGGAGGTGGGAGGAGGGTCTTGGAATTCCTCCGCCTATCAGAGTTACTCAGCCCAGACCCTCAGCTCTCAAATTCTAAACACTATTCAACAGCACTGCACAGTTTTACTTAAACTAGGGTTTGTTTTCAGATTAGACTTTAACATTTAATAAATTTCCCATCAGAATATGGTAAAAACGGAGTGTTTTTATTTCGAGTACCAAAGTCAAGCTGTGTTAGTGAATAATGGCTCTAGTCATTATTCAGTCCCAAGGAAAGGTCAAGACTCTTGGATTCCCCTAATCCTCTTTCTGAGGCTGGCATTCCTGGGAATTCTGGAAATTTACATAGTCTTTCTCCACCACAAAGCTGTCACGGGGCTCCAGCCAAACTCTTGTCACTGGCCTCCAGATTCAAGCTGATTTATGTATATGCCACTGAGCCAGCCCAGAATTCACCTTGGAGACACCCGGCTTTGCAGTGGCAACCCTCCCATGGAAATTAAAGCAGCCCTTTCCTTTCCTGAAGGTGAGGTGGTACGGCTTCTCCTCCTCTCCCACCTCTCCTGCTGCAAGCCAGTAAATTTAAAACTCGACACATTAAGGAAAAGACGGCTCAGGCCCCCTCTGGATCCAATCCATTTTTAAGTGTGCTCTCAGAGCTTGGCCACTTTACAGATGTTGGAGGAATGAAATATGAGGAGAGAAAGGCGAGTCTGACGTTAGCCGAGAAGCAGATCTGCGGAAGGGGAGATGCTGAGGAGAAATATCAAAGCAGGATGCACCATGTAAACTAACCAGATGGCTATAACTCCATAGAACAACAGACAGCCTCCCTGTCCAATCTGAAGGTGAAACAGTTAACAGGAACTTGCAATTGGAGGGAGGCAAGACAAGCTTGTATGGTAAAAGAAAAGCTAAGGGTCCTAGGGTTGTTCTTACTCCATCTTTATACTTACTCTGCCTACCCTAACCATACAAGTAAGGTAGGGTGATCTTACATGAAATGTAAATATAATCTCAGCACACTGCCTGAATTCTGTCTTCCTGCCTCTATGAATCTGGAAAAAAAAAAAAAAAGGTGATCCATCATCTCCATGCAGGCCTACCCCACATCAGCAGCCAAGACTTTTATGTGCCACTAACCCATGAGCCTGGCCGATCCTGGGAGACTTTAATTCTGTAGTGCTATCTTTAACAGTATGATAGATGGGATGGGGACAAGAAACACTTGTTTACCTCACACTAATATAAGCAAAAGAAAAAAAGAAAGCCAACACCCAATTCTGATTTGTACCCACTTTAAAAAAAAAAAAAAATCAAAGGATCAGTGAAGCAAGCAACCAAGATGCTTGAGAGCCCAAGTGTGATTCTTAGGACCTACATGGGAGAAAATGGCCTCTCAAATTCTCTCCTGATCCCTATGTGTAAGAATTAAATTAGAGAAGTCCAGGGTTTGGGTTCTTGCCTAGCATGAATGACGCCCTGAGTTCCTACCCAAGTTTAACAAAGAATCAACCAACAAAAATGTCAAAGAGGACAACTGGAAAGAAATGAAAATAATGCCAGATTACTATCCAATAATGGGCCAGATACTCATAGGAACTCAATAAATTATCAAAATTAGCCTTATTAAGAAATAAACAAAATGGGGCCAGAATGAGGAAGGGGGCGGGGGTGGCAGAGCGAGTGAGGTGAGTGGGGGCTGGAGCAAGAGGGAGAAGGGAAGGGTAAAAAAATAAATAAATAAATAAATAAAAAATAAACAATAAGCACCCTCTCAGAGGCAAAGAGGAGCGGGAGGGGTAAAGAACTCTGGGAGGGGCAGCTGGGAGGAGGGCAACATTTGGGATGTAAATAAAATACTTAATTTTCAAAAAGTAATCAATAAATTGCACCTTTTCTCTCTCCTGCATTAGGAATAGGAGAAGGAACCCAGCAACTATTACTACATAAGTCTCCCACAAGACCATGACCCAAAGGCATGAGCAATGGAAATATCTGATGATTCCCAACAGTTAAGCCAAGTCACTTCCCAAGCAACAGGTGCTGTCATCCTCCGCACCGGCCCTTGGCTCAGAGAGGCAAGAGGCAAACATGTGAGCTCAGAACGGTGGCGCCACATGGACAACCACCATGAAGGTCTCTAAAGAGACGGCATGTAGGTAGATGTAATAAGGACACCACTCTTGACCAGCTGCCTTAGCGAGACACAGGATCCAGGCTGCGTCTGACCAAGTACAGGTAGTTCTAGAATTCTCTCCGCTCTCTAGCAAGGCTAGGCCTAACTGTGCCTTCATCTCTTCAGCTATCTGCCTTTCCTGACCACGGACCGCAGGCACGGTTAATGCCTTTCCATTCTTTCCAGAAGCCTTGCTCTTTCACAGGTGTGTCCAGCACTGTATCGTTTTACATTTAGAAATAAACTGATCTATTTTGAACTGCTTGGCTACAAAACATGGAACTATCGGAGCTTGGTTGAGTCCTTTATAGTTTTCTCAGGTTCCTCTACTTAAGAGAAATTAAAACTTAATCTTCTCATTGCCCCATTTTAATTTTTCTTTGAAGAAAGGGAATCATGCCATATAAGGTTGCATGGCGCTGTCCGATGCTGGCTCACAGAAGGATGCCAAATGGACTGGGCATAAAAGGATCAGGCTTCCTACTACGAAGCCTTGAACAAAAAGAGCCCTCCCCCACCAAGATAACTCAAACAATTAAGACTGACTCTGCATAAGTCTGGAAGGTTTGGTTTCTTAGATTACAAAGGTGATTCGCTTTTTACAAACAAGATATTAAACACCACTTTTTCTTTTCCAGAAAGCTGCATTTAATTCTCTAATCTACCCATTCTGTTAAAAACACTTTTCATTTGTTTTAACTTTCAAAGTAAAGACATACAGTTCTTGTTATACTTCATAATGATGTCTACCCAGATTCGGGGGTGGTAGGGGAAATCTGAACTATTTGACCCCCTACAGGTATAATCTGAAAAGGAAATAGCATCATATACCATGTGCCATAGGACAAAGTTTCAGATCACATCTGCAGTGTGGGCTATATCCATAAAGCTGTGGTATGTGTAAGAACACACTGGTATTTAGACAACAAAAATCACTCCCCAAAGCATTTCTCAGATCAGTGACAGAGGACCGCATGAGGCAGAGCAGTAGAACAAGGCCTTTAGAATGTTGGGAGGAAACAAGTATTCATAATAAAATTCTCTAAAAAGAAGACCACATCTTGTACAAAATCTTACATTAAAGCAGCCGCTGCTCTACTCAGAATCAAAGAACAAAACAGTAAACTGTGTCTTGATATCCTATGAGAGAGTGGCTTCCTCGGCTCTCCACACAGTGAGGCATGAGAGAGAGAGAGAGAGAGAGAGAGA
>NW_022196913.1:32972941-32995441 GCF_008632895.1 Mastomys coucha
GGGGGAGGGAGAGGGAGAGGGAGAGGGGGAGAGAGAGAGCGAACAGGAGCATGCCAGCACAAGGGAACTGGGGTGAGCTGGACCCTCTATGATGATGAGGAGCAGTTGGGAGCCAAGGGCCACCTGCAATGACTGAATATGCACAAAGAAGAAAGCCAATAGGAGAGGGCAGCTGACAATGTCTTGCTCAAGCTGCATAAGAATTCATAGCTGGGCTTCCTCAGCACGCTGAACCTCTTACGTGCCTTAGTTCTACTGCCTGACAAAACAACTCTGCCCCTTTTTTTTCTTACCCTACTAATTATAATAGCAAACAGTTTCACTTTCCTCCCCCAATCCCACCCCATTCACACCTCTCTACACCATCACTCTTGGGCAACTTTCTCCTTTGAACTCAGTTTCAAAACTTACATTAAAGGTCTTCTGCCCAGAGTGAAGAACCAGGAATTAACTGGTATTTCTCCCTAAGGATTTAAAAGAGTCTGAGCCCCCTAGCCCAAAAGAACAAAAAACCTAACAAAGAATGTATAGTTTTATGTCATTTCAACTCAGGCCTCTAAAGCAATTCTGAGAAAATACAAAACCTGTAGGGAGGTGGGGGAGCTGGGCTCTGAGTTAGGGTTCGAAGGAAACCGGAAAGCTACTTCACTTCTCTCGCCATCCATCAGACCTGCAGTACTCTTGCCAGGTTGTCCTGCAAGCAGTAAGCGCATTTCTCTTTGGCAAAGGAACTGGCTACAAACAACTGTAATGTTTACATTCTGCATATCATATCGCTATTGGTTTTGCTCTCTTACTGGGCAACATTTTTGAGACACTTGTTCTTCGTTATCAGAACAATAACCGCCCATCTGAACAGCTACAACATGATCCTGTGCCAATATTTGATGAATAAATTATGCTGAATCATTTTACACTAGGCTGCTACTCTATTTTCACTCACTCTCTCTCTCTCTCACACACACACACACACACACACACACACACATGCACGCACATCTAATGTAGTTCTTACTATTACACGCCTTTGAAGGTATTTATCTATCTATCTATTTATTTATTTATTTATTTGCCTATTTATTTAGTCATTTATTCTGAAGTAGGTTTTCAGAATGCAGCCCTGACTGGTCTGTAATTCTGCATACAGCAGCATCTACCTTCCAACTGTGGGATAAAAATCACGCACCACCACACCCAGGTATATTTTATTTTAAATGTTTTGGTTGGTTGCTTGCTTGCTTGCTTGCTTGTTTGCTTGGTTTTGAGTTAGTTGATTGGTGGCTTTGAGACAGGGTTCTATAAGTAGACCTGGCTGTCCTGGAATGCACTATGTAGACCAGACTGGCCTCAAACTCAAAAGATCCACCTGCCTCCTGAGTGCTGGGACATGCTCCACAATGTTCAGCAAAGATTTTGGGAGGGGGAGGGGGGCACACATGAAAGTACACATGTCTGGGGATTTCCGTGGAGGTCACAAGAGGGCGCTGTATACCCTACGAGCCACCTGCTGAGGGTGCTGGCAACCGAATCCTGTTTTTCTAAATAGCAAAAGATCTAGCTGTGTTAGCAATCTCTCTCCCGCCCCAAGGATTTTCTTGTAAACCAAGGCCTCTCTGATGTAAACTCTGCTTGATACATTAGCACCTATTCTAGCTGCTCTGAACCCTGCTCATCTTTTGCGGATCAGCTTAAATTTTATTTTATTCCCTGATTAGGATCCTTCATCCTGCACACTCTGACTGAGGAATCCTCACTGCTATTTATCATTCTGTCACACCAACATAATTTCATTCATCTGTAACTTTTTAAACATGTGTGTGTGTGTGTGTGTGTGTGTGTGTGTGTGTGTGTGTGTGTGTGTGTTTGGGTATGTATAAAGGTGGAGGTTCATCTGCACGTGTTTGTAGAGGTTTCTTCAGAAAGGCCACCCACCTCTTCTGAGGTGGGATCCACTCACCTAGAGATCACCAATTGGGCAAGACTGGCTGGCTGGCTCTGCTTGCCCAGCACTGCAGATTACAAGCATATGCCACCATGCCTAGCATATTGATGCAAGTTGTGGGGATTGAACTCAGGCACTTATACTTGCACAGCAAGTACTTTCATATCTGAGCTGTCCCCATAGCCTTTATCCATAACTTGAATGCTTTTGATACTCAAGGATGTTCTCCTAATTTGCCTGTGGCTCCCTTGTTCTTAGAAGGAACAAGCTATCTTGCCTCCTGCTTTTCTCTCCTTACCATACACCAGGCAATCAGCCAAACCTTCTTGAATGAATGGCTGAATGAAACCAATGATCACAAGCCATGGCATTTTGAAAACGAGCTTTGGAACCAGCCAACCATGTGTTAAGGTGATTTTCCTTTGGAAGTTCCAAAGGCTTCTTAAGCAATCCCGCTAATTAAAAGGAGAAAAACGACTTAAATGTTGGAAAAGCCATAAATACGAAAGAGTAGCCTCATGTTGCGCTTAGTATGTTTAGAAATAACACTTAATCAAATATGATCCAGTCATGAAAATATGTAGGATAAGATTTTGGTCTACAGATCTGAGAGTTCCATAGTTAGAGGTTAATATGGCCCAGGCTCATGTGGACATATATTGGCTTTCCTTTGCTTGTGTAAAGCTGTTGTGATTCAGAGTATCCCAGAATACAGCAGTGAAGTGTTTCTAGGTGAACTTCAACAAGGATACACACTCAGTCCTGCACAGATGGACATGAGCTCAGGGCACAGCAATAGCAGCCCCCAACCCCCATGACAGTCACCTGGACACATGCAAGCCTCTCTGTTCACCCATGAATGTGTCCCTTACAAACATGTTAGACATGCCACAAGGTGGAAACACATGAGAAGTAACCAGAATACCAGAGTGTGTGAGTCCTCTACTTTGCAGCTGGGCCTGTGCACAGAAGTGCCACCCCCTCCCCCAGTAACAGATGGTCAAAGTAATCAAAGCCTGCTGTAATATAAAACCAAAAAAAAAAAAAAAATCAACCCAGATACAATCCAAGAGACAGAAAAGACAGCTAACAGGCCTAAAATTGGAGCATTCTGCATGACTAGTTTATTTATTGTGGGAGAAATACATATCATTCTAGCTGGTCTCAGAATCTCTCTTAGGGAGGAGATGGTCTTCATTTAGGAAAATATATTTATGAGCTGGTTGAGGGCAAGGGAAGGCAAGAGAGACGGAAGACAACCTTTATGGGCCAACCTCTTATAGTGGTATGGAAACTTGAGAACAAAGGGGGTTGGGATGCGAGAGAAAAAGAGCAGGCAATTTGCAAAGCCACGTCTGGGGATGAAAAATAGCCCCACTAGACAAGAATAGCGGGAATGTTTACTCTGCCATTTAAAATTATTCTTAGTCCTGGGATTTTCACTCTTGACAAATGTGGGTAAAATCTCCACACCCATAATCTGTTGTGTGATTTTGAGTCTTTTATCCAGATTGCAGAAAGTCTGTATTTGAGTGGGCACAGCACCAAGAGCAGGGGCTAGAGGAAGAAATAAGACCCTCAGGAAGAAAGGGGCACAAAAGGAGACCTGGTCAGCAGACCCCAGGAAGACAAAGAACTCTTCACACAGGATGGTAAGATTTTCCATACATCCAAAAATGTATGAAATCAACACATAAGGAAACCTGGGCAAAATCCTAAGAAGTCAGCAGCTGCATTCCGAGGCCCAGTGTATGTAGAATGTGAGTGACTACAGAGGTGTTATGAGCACATGAAGACACATGTGCCTTACCATACAATGTGTCTGTGTCATAAAAATGAGGCGTTCCTTAGCTCTGGGAACCCGCTTTTCAGGATCTACCCCCTCAGATCCTTTTCTTTGTGCATGGTCACAAACCCACCAGACCCTGACCCAGTTATAAGAGAACTAGTTTATAAAGAAACGGGCTGATAGTTCAGTGGTAGAGAGCCTGCTTAGTATATATAAATTCTGGGTTCATGGCCTAGTATCACAAGATAATTTTTTTAATTTTATTAATTAGAATACATTAAATATATATAATAATTGTATACAAACTTTTGTCAGGATATAGTATTTTAATAAAACTACAAATTAATCATAAATAAGCTCTCCTACATATATAAAATATGTAGACTGGAATGTCTCATGCAATTACAAAATTGTTCTTCCCAATCTGTGTATCTAGGCTGTTTTTCCTGCCCTTAGAGCTGCACTGACTATCGTCAGTATTAGCTGTTATTCTGTGTCTAATAGGTGGCGAGTGGTCGTGGTTGGGTAAGCACAGGGCCACAGTTTCCTATGTGGACCATGATCCTAAGGTACATCCCTCACACACCTGAGGCTGCCAAGGCTGGGGTCCTTTATAAGAATACCAGATATATCTGCTCACCAAGTCGCTTATGTTAGTGTTCGTGTGGGCTGGTGGCTTTCTTCCTGAGATTTGAAATGAAGGGACAAATGAATTGAGATGCTTACCTAGAAGTAAATTACAGTGTTTGTGTAACTCTTGACCAGAGTACCATACTTGTTAATGCGTGCACTACGAAAATTCCCTTTACAAAAAAAGAACTTTTGTTAAATGACTCTATTTACCTGATCCCATTAAATTCAACCACAGCTGGTGGTGTCAAAAAGCTAGTAGGGAAATGGTTAAAAAATCTCTACTTCTGTCCTTAATTATATTTAAATTAATTTTAGCATGCAGACTGAGTGTGCTCACAGAGCTATGGAATAATCCACTGTTCTAAGAACCACTAATTCCTAATTGACGTAGTAGCTTATAATTGTATTTTCATAGTGTTTAGTAAAAACATTCAGCTTGTTAAAAAAAAAAATTAAAGGCCCATAATATGAAACTTATGATCAAAGAAATCAGCTGAGATCTATTTGCAACACATTTTTCCTTTCTGAAAAGGGGTGGGGGTGGGGCACTCATCGTCTTATTTGGGCAACACAAAGGCAATTTTTAAAGCTCTGGTACATGTGCAAAGTTGTACAAAAGAACAAAGCCTAGTCTCTGTGGCAACACGTTCCTTCTCAGGAAATACATCCCAGCTATCTCACTAGATAGACTCAGGATCCTAGCACTTTGAAAATGTGTCTTATACCCCTGCATTGCACTAAATCTAGAACACCCGCACAAATGGAAGCTATCTTTGAAAGCAAAAGAAATAAATTACTTTCCCCAACAAAAATAATAAAGAGAACTGTAGAACACAGTTACATTGAAAATAGTAGCCATAGGCAAGAAAAGCGGTGAGACAGAAAGGGCCTCATTAAAAATTCAGAGGATATTGAAAAAGGCAAATTCAGTTTGCCCACCTTCAGCAAATATGCTGAAGGACATTTGATGAATATAACACATGAAACAATGCCCCTATGAAACTTGAAAGTTGACATGTTCTGATATCCTTAGCCTAAAAGATAAAATCTACTTACTGTAATATAAGCTTTATGTGGATCAGTAAATACAGATCACCTAAGGAAACGGACTATGGGTTAATCAGATGCTCAAAGCCACAGTTCTGGTAACCAACATGCCAAATGGTAGTACCACACACCACCTTTGTGTACGCCACATTCCTGAGTGGTCTTCACAACTGTAGGACAACCAGAAAACTACCCCATCAACACAGATAATAAGCAGAAACCCTGAAAGTTCCTCTCTGGTCCAGTGCTGTCCTGGAAGAGGCAGATCGATCACACCTAATCAAAAAGTCCAAATAACTCGAGATTCAGGAACTTCTCAAACACCAACATGAGGCTGCAAATGGGAAACTCCATACTTGCGGAATGGGGGATGGTCAAGAGGTAGGTACACAAACAGCATCATTGTGTGAAACATCTGTGGTCCCCATGCTTTTCAAACAAGGGATGCTCAGCTGGTGGTGTTGCCAGTCCTTGGCTTTCTCTGACTCATACCTTTGCTCCTGAATGCATGGCTCTCTTCCTAACTCCCCATCCCCCACACCTCAGCTTTCAGCACCGTGCCAACACCATGCAAGGCAGTCTCTCTCCTGTATGACAGCTCCCTATTGTATTTTATCCTAAATGGACCCAGGTTGAAGAAATGCCTGTATTACAGAATACAACCTCACATGCACTGGAGCTGCTATGTGTAGGACGCTGAAAACAAAATTTTAAGTGTTGTTAGGTATGGTGATACATACCTATAATCCTGGCATTTGGAAGGCTGCAGTAAAAAGATCCTGACTTTGAGGCCAGTCTGAACTACACAGCAGGACAAAAAAGAGAGGGGGTGGAGGGAGGGAAAAAAAATCTCTGCAAAGAAAAATTGTCTGAGGCTAATTTGTATAATACTATCAAATTTATATAAAAACATACAAGTCACTTGAGGCAGGGTCTCATGTAGCCCACACTCACTTACAACTTCCTATGCAGGTTGGGATAAATTTGAACGTCTGGGTCTCCTGCCTCTGTCTGCCTGGGATTACAAGCATGCATCATCATGTTACATTTATAGGGTATAGAGGTATACTTAGGACTAAACTGCATGCCAGGCAAACACTCCACCAAGGGAACCAAGGCTGCACCAAAGCAGCCCTGAGAATCTATCTACCCTCAGGAACCATAGCCAGGATGCAGGGAGCTGGGCTTGACTGCAGGGCCCTTAATCCTCTCGTTCTCTAGGATGTGTCTCCGGAGAAAAAAGAAATCCCCCCAAACCACCTGGGATCCTCGGGTTCATAATTTACTGATACATTTTGAAGATAATATATAAAATCTATTTTATGTGATCTTCCAAAATTTCCAATCTAATATGAGTCAAATAGAATTCTTAGGTTCTCTGTGCCTCTTTCTTCAGTGGTGAAGCATATGGATCATGACTCACATCTATTGAGGTCTTACACATATTTTATTGTTAAAATACAGGGACTATTGTGTACCACCACGATCTACATGCACAGCAGAATGCGACCCCAGGAAGCCAGACCAAAACCTGCATGCTTCTGGTACCAAACAGTCCCAAAGAAAGCGTGTCAAACAGTACGCAACTGCTACCGGAAGTCACTGTTTGAGAAAACAAGGACCATCCTGGCAACCTCACACAGCCTTATTTTATAAACTGAAAATTCCTTCTATGCTGAGCTGTTGAAAGCAAGACGTAGGCTGGCTGATAAAACATTCTTATGAAATTTCAATTATTTAAAGAAAAAAAAAAAAACCAAGTGAGAACCTTGCTAAAGTGGGAAGTTGAGCAGCAAGCTTCCCTTCTTCTGAGGCATTAAATAACCCAGGGTGTGACTCTCCAGCCTGGGACTCTCCGTGGAACTTCTGATGAGACAATAGGGTTACCGTGGCCTGAGCTGTTATCACAAATGAGTTCTTCCAACATCTGCACAATCTGACAGACTCTTCATCACTTGTCTCACTTCCTCTTCAAAGGCCAGTATCATGTTCAAATATTTGGGACTTTCTAAGATAGTTTTCCAATTATGTGGTATTTCAAAAGCCACCTTATTAGCAGAGGTGTCAGTCACTGAGTGTGGCTCAGCAGGGCTGGACCTCACCACCATGTCCAAACCTATTTTGTCAGAAACACTCCATTCTAGATATCAGCTACATATCTGACAATTCCAACTTAGAAAGGAATTATCCAGTTGTTCACGTGATAAAAAGAAATCACCATTAAGATATTTATAAGGTCCTGGATTTCCGTTGTGGGGGAATATTAAGTGCAATGAGAGGAGCAGGGAGAGGAAGAGCAAGGACAGAGAGAAGGGCAAGAGAAAATAACTAATTAGATCACAGGTTTTGACTTTGGCCATACAGGTAAGTGTGTTAAATGATAATGATCCAAGAGTGTTGGTGAAACAGACAAATCAGAAAACCCCTCAAGGAGTATTGTACATCAATGTAAAATGAGCGCCTGCCACCTGAAGAGACCATCCTAAATCAATCCTTGTTCTTACAAAGTGCCCACATAGTGAGCTGGCTCCCCACAAATACAGCAGGAATATCAACAGAGCACATAAAATACTCGTCTCAGGAACATAGAAGAAGGGCAATTGTGGGGGCTTAGGAGGTAAAGGTACTATGCCACCAAGCCTGGTGACAGGAGTTCAATCCCAGGGACCCAGAGGGGGAAGGAGAGAACCAACTCAGCCCCTCCCTGCAACCTTCCCTTCCCTCCCCCCCCTCATTATACACATGCAAATAAATAAATGCAATATAAAAAATTTAAGCAATAGATGCTGTTTCCATTATATATATGAGTATATGTAATATATTAGTATATATAACAACATGCATTATTTCTATATGTGTGTGAGTGTGTGTGTGTGTGTGTGTGTGTGTGTGTGTGTGTGTGTGAATTATAGGCCAAAAGACAATGTGAGCTAAAATCGGAGTTCAAATCTTATAAACAAAAAAAATATATTTAACAATATGCATAGAGACAAACAACTACATAAAGAAACAGGAGTACAAATTTCAACCCTGAGAAGCAGTAGCATTAAGTATATGCGTACTAGCTGGGCGGTGGTGGGGCACGCCTTTAATGCCAGCACTTGGGAGGCAGAGGCAGGAGGATTTCTGAGTTCGAGGCCAGCCTGGTCTACAGAGTGAGTTCCAGAACAGCCAGGGCTAGACAGAGAAACCCTGTCTCGAACCCCCCCAAAAAAGTATATGCTTACCACAATATAATAGGACTATCTTGTCATTATCTAGGAGGATTTGCGCCAAACACCTTGGAAAGCAAGCCAACATCATCTAAAAAGCTCACATTCCTGCTTAGTAATCCAGTTGGGAATAGACAGAGAGTCGATTTACAAGAATAGCCACAGTCCTGTCACTCATCTACAAGGACAAAGACTGCGAATATCCTGACTCTCTCAAGATCCTAAGATAAAAATTAATTAAGTTTATCTAGGAGAAGAAATAAACAGGAAAACACTCAGGGGCATGGGATGGGGAGAAGGAATGGACAAGGAAGGAAAGATAAGAGGTCAGGAGTCAGGTATTAAACCACCTGCTGTGTGTGTGACTGAGGTGTCACATCATAAGGGAACTATGGGAGCTGCAATGACCTACGGGAAATGTGGTTTTTATGTACAACCCTCAAGAGTCACCACCTTCTGAGGGTTGCTCCCAGGACTGCTCTTTTGCAGTTGTATGCTGGCAGATATATGCTGAGCCTGAGCCTCAGGCTTAGAAGCAGCCAACAGCATCTGGAACTTAGTGAGAGCTGGGAGGATCTAAGATCCAAGGCTCCCTGACTGGAAACAGATAAGTGGCAGCAAATGTACACAATGTAATACTCCAGGGTAGTCCAAGGGTTACTGAAGCTGCGTGCCCTATTTCACACACGATGCTCATCTCGCAAAGGCATTGCGGCATGTTCATTTTAAAAACACATTTTAATGGGAAGAAAGCAACAAGTTTTATCAGAGGCAAAGTGTGGGAGAAATGACTGGAGATCAAAGAGAATGCACGGATGGAGGGTTCCAAGCTGGATCTTATTGATGTTTATTTCATAAACCTATGTACACTTTCAGTATAAAATATTTCATAAAACCTGCCAAAGAAAGGGCTAGAGAAAGGACTCTAGTTAAGAGTACATATGGCTCTAATAGAGGAGCCAAGTTCTGTTCCCAGCACCCATGTGGGGTCGTTCACAACCTCCTGGAATGCCAGGTCCAGAAAATCCTAGCTCTGGTCTCCTTGGATTCTGCATTCAAGTGCACATGTCTCCATGCACACACATAGACACATAACTAAAAATAATTTTGAAAACATCCTTGAAATGTAAAAAAAAAAAACAACAACAACAAAAAAAAAAAACTCATCAAAGGATTCACAAGAATATCTCTGGGTAGAAGAATAAAGAGATTTCTGTGATGCTTCTTGTTATCTGAATTATTTATTTCCTTATTTATTTTGAGGTAATGTCTCTTTCTGAAGTCCAGGCTATACTGGAACTCACAGTATAGTCCAGGCTGGTCTCAAACCAAGACCTTCCTGCCTCAGCCTCCCGAATGTGGGATTGTAGGCAAGCTACTATGCTCAGCTTTCTCTCCTGCACTTTCCACAGTAAACATGCACTTCTTTTATACTAAAGAGACAATTTAAAGCCAAAGGCATCCCCACAAGACCCTTTCCCTTCCACTCTTCCTTCTACCTACCATGTGACATGCACAGCCAATCTAGAAAAGGTAGGAAATCAAAGCCACTTGATTCCCCATTGTAGTTATTAACTTACAGAATGATCCCTGGCTTGCTAATTCAACTACACATTTACATTTGCCCACGGGCATTAACGGGGCGGGGGGTGGGGGGTAGAGGAAGTAGGCCAATTCTAAAATAAATCATCTGGTGGGCAATTAAATACTTGATAAAAGTTGAAGGGAAGGGAAAAAAACCATAACACTACAGGTTAAATCCTATTAAAACAGATTTCTAATGACTTTCTACTCTCTCTTAAGAGACCTGGAGTTACATTCAGGGTATATCAAACAGCAATTGAAACGCAAGTATTTAAACTATAATAAGAAACTCAAGGTGTTTATAATATCAATTTTTATTTCGAAAGATAAGTTGTAAGTGAAAAGGGCAACCTCGGTCGCCTTCTCCACTGTGGAATCTGGAAAGTGAAGTTCCTGGATGCCTGGAATAACCCATCCGTGTGTTGTATTAATGCCTTATATATTTTGTAACACAGGAATTTTTGTAGTACAAAAATTCCTGCTACTCTCAGAAGTCACTCCACAGGCTCAGCTGTTGGGATGTAAATTTATCATCAGGAGCATCCTCCCAGTCAAGAGCTACAGCAACCTGCTATATCTAGAAGGGGACTGGTGGTGCGGAACCTAAGATGGATTGGGGCAGTCTAATAGAAGAACTGTGTTTTGACTATGCACTGGTTAGCATGCCCTCCTTCAGGACTTCAGAATCACTAAGGTTTAGATATTCATAATCTGAGAGGCCTAAGTGAACAGGCCTGAGGGCCTCTAGAAGACTTGAAAATGTGTGGGGAGAATTCCTGCCCAGATACAAGCAATAGAGCGTGAATCTCCTTTGTGAGCCCAGAAAGCTTTGATTAAAGAGGGTAACTAGAAACTCCCACAACCCCAACAGCAGTATCTGCCTCTACAAGCTTCTTGCTGTGGCCCTTGACAACACATTCCATTTTCCGGGTTCTTTATGGTAACTTTGTATAACAAACATTGTACAGGAATGTCACAGGCCTACATCTCTTACAGGCTAAGCTTGACAAGAGGCTTTCCTCCAGAATATTTAAGGGAGAAAAAGAAAAGGGAATCAAAATCCCAAGGCCTGACACTGAGTCAGCACACAGAATTTATAAGCAGTCTTATATATTGTGCTAAAGAGCCAATTCCTAAGAACTCCAGAACCCACAAAGGCTCAAGATGAAACGTGACTTTTACCACCAACATAACCAGGGCGTTCTCTCAGAGTATCAGCATGGCACTGAAACTTGGGTGCATATATGGTTTTCTTTTTAATGAAAGAAAAATATTTCCTACTTTTCTAATAGGAAAGCCAACTTCCAGGGAGCTAAGCACTGTCATCCTGTTACTCAGGCAATGGCAAGCCACCACCTGAGTTCTAAGCTGGGATCTGCTAACTCTGGTGGGAAACATCTTTGAGGCATCATAAATGATCACTACCCATAAATGGAATACTGAAAATCAGAATCCCTGGATAATATGGATTTTTCATTTTTATCTCCCTCACACTCTTCCTCTGAACTCTTTCTAATAAAAAAAAAAAATTAAATCAAAGCTTACAACAGAAAAAGAATTACAATGGATTCTGTAAAAATTCACCTTGCCCTGTCCCCCCCCCAAATGGGTTTAAGATGAAATCTGTCTTTCAATTGAAAGAAGAGGCCAAGAGACAATAAAAAGATATAGGCTTAAATGAGGAAAAGTCTTTACATCATCATTTACTTTTCCATTTTAATTAAACTTGAATTCCAAATGATGGCAAGTTTATTAACAAGATAATTCTTTGTAAGTCACTGCTGAACAGGTTTTAGAAGAGTTTTATGGTTTGTCAATATCAAATGGTAGCGAGTAATCTAAGAATTTAGTGAGCCAATAAAAAGAAAGGCAGTCACAATACACCCACAGTCCTGGAGAACTCCCTGGGGGACTAAGGTTACTTTCAACACTACCAATTAAGGCAAAAGCTCCAGCATTGAATTTTCCATTTGTACCTCAGTTCCCCTGATCCCTCTTTCCAACTGACACACCGTCACCTGTGTTTGGGCATGCATCTGAGCACTCTGTACTTGGAGAGATGGAATTCAGATTGTTTTCACAACTGGAAAATGTCTATACATCATGTACACACACGACCATATCAGATGATTGAAATAAATCTTGAATCACCAGGACTTACTATTTACTTATGTGTTCTGTGTACTTCAAATCAGCACATTTACTGGAGTTCTGTCTTCAAGGCAGTCTCCACCTGAAGACTACAACCTCTATGAAGACACAATATAAAGATTCAAGACTCTCTGTCGTGACAAATGTCCCAGTTAGGTCACACCTGCATGAGCGTGAATGCAATGCTGTGCAGATGAAACAAAGCCGGATACACAGCAAAATGTATTGAGGGGAAATTCCCAAGAATTGAACATGAGATAATTTGAAAATTCAGGACAATGCAACCCAACATAAGATCTCCTTGGAATACTTCACATCAACAAACTGAAAGCACATCAGAATTCTCCATATTCCTGGTAAAATCTAACTTTAAGGTGGCAGATAGCTCTCAGTTTAAAAATAGCCATTCAAGATGCTAGGACAATAGTTTATATTCTCTACCAATATATTATTTTAATTCGCTATTTATGGGGAAAAATGATAATGAGGCAAGTAGCATAATTCAAACTTCTAAATCCCCAGACTGGGAAGTATTTTTGTCAAACAAGAAAACAGCATCTCACAAGGCTATTCTCCACAGTGAGCCTGAAACTGACTTGCCTCCTATAGACTTTACAATGAAAATCTAGCATTGGATATGTGCACACACTACAACATTAGCTTCCAAATAGCACTAACATCCTTTCACAAAATGTGTGTGTGTGTGTGTGTGTGTGTGTGTGTGTGTGTGTATTAGTTGTTATAACTTCATTTTTTTTTTTAATCAAGATAAATACATCTGGTCTAAAGTCACCACAGGCCATGGCAGAAACACCAAATGCAGAGGGCCTTAAGGGTTGAATAAACCCATTGTCCCTTTTCAAAGAATAAAGCTGTATTCACATGAAACCAGAGTAGAGAGTGGAATAGAATAAAGCCTGAAAATTCAGAAGCCAGTCAGAAATGACTGAAACCCACTCAAATTTTTAGTGGACAGTTTCTGAGCTTTGTACTACACTTTGCTTCTATCACATAATGAAAATGTCGGGTTGGTGGAAATGCCTGAATATAGCACTCTGCCATAAGAAGGACTGAGGATAGCACTCTGCCGTAAGAAGGACTGAGGATAGCACTCTGCCGTAAGAAGGACTGAGGATAGCACTCTGCTGTAAGAAATCCTGCTTGCTCTTTTTATTTTGTCCTGTTTAGACCCCTTCATATATTTAAAGACATAAAGAACAAACTGAAGAGGTCAACTTGCTAAGTATTTTTATCATTTTTAAGAATTATTTTTATTTCATTTAGTTATATGTATGTGTCTGTATGAGTATATACCACATGTTGGGGGTAGGGACCCTCAGAGACCACAAGAGGGTATTGGATGCCCTGGAACTGGAGTTATGGGTGGTTGTGAGATACCTGAGTGCTGAAAACTGAGCCTGGGTACTCTGGAAGAACAGAAAGCACTCAACCACTGAGCCATCTGTCGCGCTCCCAAGCATTTGATTTTATGTTCTGCTTAAAGATATAAATCAAAGCCAGGCATAGTGGCACATACCTTTAATCTCAGCACTTGGAAAGCAGAGGCAGGCGGATCTCCAAATCAGGGGCCAGCCTGGTCTACAGAGTAAGTTCCAAGATAGCCAGGGCTATACAGAGAAAGAAACTCCGTCTTGAAAAACAAAGTGAATCAAATCTCTAGGCCTTCCCCCTACCATGGTTTTGAACACCACTCCTTAACTCTATGCCTAGTTCGTAAAGAAATTCTGAACTTCACAATATCCTGTCAGTCAATACATCTTGGACTTAATCCAAGTTTGTTTCTGTTGCTTACAATTAGGGACACTGATTCAAACATATACTGGGATTGTACAGTACATACTCTTTGGGGAATCTCTAGGCAAGTCCTAACAGATGCACCAGACTCAACAAAGGAAAACTTTGCAAAAAAGAGGAACAGTATAGTGGCCAGCAAGCCTTGCACTGCAAAGGCCCTGAGACAGAAAAGCAGAACACCTGGTCTTCTCTATGAAGGGCATAGAGAAGAGCCTCAGGAAATGGGGCAAGGAGGGAGCAGGCGCCTGTACACAGTTCATGACCAGGCATGCATCTACGCTAGCCCTGCATGTCACTAATTTGCTTTTCTTTATTAAGCCAAGATAAAAGAAGACATAAGTCACACACTTGACAGTTTACAATGAAATTTTAGGCTTATCGCCAGAGCTCCAGGGCAAGCTTTCATAGACGTACCCATAGATCTCGACACATGTGTGTGTTCATATGTATGCCCAAGTGAACACCCGTGTGCATGCTCCCGTGTGTATGTGGACACCAAATACTGACATTGGATGTCTTCAACAATTGCCTCTACCTTACAGTGTTGATAGCGGGCTCCTTACTGAATTAAGCAAGACTCACTCAATTAAGCAAGACTAGTTGCCCATGGAGTCTTCTGTCCCAGAGGTTCTCCTGTCTCAGAGGTTCTCCTGTCTCCTTCTCGTAGCACTGGAATCACAGGTGCATGCTGAGCCTGAGTTTTTACCTGGGCACCTCAGGGCTCTAAGGTCTCAGGTCCTCACAGTTATATTACAAGTACTTTACCAACTAAGTGACTCCCAAACCTCCCCCCTCCGCACTCCACTCTCCCACCCAGTCCCACCCCCCTGCACCCCCCACCCCACCCCTGTCCTCCAGCATGCCTTTTTATCTCCATATGGAAACATCCCCAGGTCAACAAGTATCCAAGTAACATCCAAGGCATGAGAGACTCGGTGAGCACAGTGGCTTGGGGGCGAGGCAACAGCTCAGACCTCTCATGCGGAACTTACTCTGTACTCTTTGAGAAGTTACTTAGGTTACACCCAGGGATCTTGGCATTTCTCCTGCCCTCCCCTCGTGAAACTACTGTGTGGCTTAAATGAACCAGGAGAGATGCCTGCCCTATATAGTAGGTTATTAATACAGAGTAATTGTGATGGTAATAAGTTATCATGGCTCCAGGGCAATCTCTTGAACGGGAAGTCGGAACGTCAAAATGTTCTTACTGTAACGATTCCTGGTTACTTGTGTTACGGCCAAATACCTAACAATGCCGCTTCTGCAAACATTTTGAGGGTCCACTCCACCACCCTTGGAGGGCTTGGCTGCAATAGCAGTGGACCAGGGTACCAACTCACACTGTAGCAGAAGCAGAGAAAGGAGTAGCAGAGCTCAGGTACCTTTCTTCTTTTTCTTTTTGATTTACCCAGAATCAAGCCCATGAAATGGAGCACTTGACATTCAGGGTGGCTTTTCTCCCTCTGTAAACATCCTTATAGACATATCCAAGGTGTGGCTCATTAGTGTTCTCTCAATCCAATCACGTTGATAATCAGTAACCACTGAAATTCCTAAATATGCCTAGATCTAAATCCAGGATGCTAAAAGCAGTTTTACCAAATAAAGAGTCCTTAGGGGTAATGAATCTTATTCCAGCTCTAAACTACTTCAGGGCAAACTGATGTTAATTCTGGGATCCTGTGTTTCCAGAGTCAAGTGATTCATAATCTAGAAGACATAAATACATCTACTGTAGCAAAGTAAGTTATGCATCGTTTCCAGGCCCTTTATCTCCGTTACCTCTGAATCTCTACAGAATCTAGGTGCTAGTACAAAGTCACAGGATACGAGAAAACTTGTCAGAGTCAAGGAGATGCCTCAGCAGGGGAACAATGTTTACCTAGCAAGTCTGGTGACCTGAATTCAGAGCCTGGAATTGGCTGGGCGCACACCTTTAGTCTCAACACTCAGGAGGCAGAGGCAGGCAGATTTCTGAGTCTGAGGACAGCCTGGTCTACAGAACGAGTTCTAGGACAGCCAGGGATACACAGAGAATCCTTGTCTTTTTTTTTTTTTTTTAAAAAAGCCTGGAACTGGCATAAAAAGCCAGATGTGGTTGTATACATCTGTAATCCCAAGGCTCCTACAGAAAGATGGGAAGCAGAGACAGAACAAGTAGGAGAAAGCTCTTGGGCCAGCTAGCCTGAAGTTGACTTGCTTAAATTAAGGTTGGAGATCTTGCTTCAGCAAGGTTTAGAAGGTAAAAAAAAAAAAACTTCTCAAAATTGACCTCTAACCTGAACACACTGTGACACATGTACACACACACACACATTTAATTAAAAATAAAACTGTTGATGGCTGATTGAATGTATATACAATACACAAGTAGTAGATCATAGAGGATAGAAAGTTGAGCAGTCAAGGGTACACTTACAGAGGATATGGTAAGAGAGCATGCTCAATGCTTAGCCAGTAGACTAGCTCAGGTCCGAAGAGCAGGGCAGTGGAAAGGGGTACTGAAGAAAGATACCACACAAAGAATAGCAGTGTTTAAGGTAGCTGATCACTACAATTGATCTTTATCAGCAACTAGTTAAATTATTTCTAAATCTGTATGTTATGAACAACCTAAAAACCAGAAAGTGAATTATTCTTAGACACCAGTCTATTTTGGCCAGCATAGACAATAATATCCACGGTAAATAAGTCAAGCTGGCGACTGTTCCATTGGTTGAGTACTTTGCCAGCATACACAGGCTCTGGTCTTGGTCTCCAGCACTACATAAGTCATGCTTACAACTGCAGTCTCAAGCATGCCGAAGGTAGAGGCAGGAAGATCTTTACTTCAAGCACGTCTTTACTACATAGCAAGTAAGTTGGAAGACAGCCTGGGCTGCATGAGGCCTTGTCTGGGGGCCCTGGAGACATATGTGCATATGCTCAAGAACACACATGATCATCGTTATAAAGTTTGAACCTTTCTTTCAGTACTGTATGATCTCAACACAAGACAGTACAGGGTGTTTCTAAAGTATCACAAAGAAGCATCCTCTTTGTCCTTAGTCTTGAGATACACTGTTCATTTCAGTGCCCAACAGCAATACTTGACACTCATGGTTTAAAAGGCAACCTGACTTGTCTGAGCCATCCATACTACACATAAAAGTTCATCACATTCAGGAAAAAAAAAAAAAAACCTCTATTCCTCAATATTTCTGTGACATCCTACAGCCTACCTGAGGACAGTGTTTGACAATTGTCCCAGTCATGCTGTGAGAAAAGCAATCTCGACTGGAAGGCACAGGAAGGCATAACTTCCCAGACAGTACAATCCTCTGCAAGCCAAGAGAGCATTCAGCGAGGCCTTGAGTATCGATGTCATTTCACTTGAAGTAGAAGAAAATATTCAAAATGACAGCAATAAAGTCAGGCAACGTGGGTGGTCCATGCCTGTAAGCTCGGAATTTAAGAAGTGCCTACAGAGGGTCAAAGACAGCCTCAGCCATACAGCAAGTTCAAGGCCCATCTGGACCACATGAAATCCTGTCTCAAAAGAAGAGACAGAGAAAGAGGGGAAAGGAGGGAGGGAGGGAGGGAAATAAAAGAAAGCCAGGGAGGGAAAGAAGGAAGGAAGCTGTAAGACTTACTGAAAGAAAAAGAAGCAGTTATAAGACTGTCTAATCCCTTCAAAGGGTACTGCAGTCCCCACAGACATTCAGATCTGAATGTGGTCATGGCCTGACCATCCTTTCCGTTCTAATTTAGATTAATTGAGCATGTAAATGAATTTAAAGCATACTATCCCAGGGTGAACAAGATCGGAAAGAATGGGAGTTAGTCCATCAGAGAATCCTTGGGAGCCTTTGATCCTCACACCCAAGGCACCAGAAAGAAGACTCAGGTGATGGAAACACATTTAGACTCTTCCTTGGAAGGATGCTGGCTAGGGAGAAGGAGAGAGGCCTTAAGAAGCAGAAGCAGTGAGTCCCTTAGCTCTAGGAGCCTCATATGTCCACATCTTGGAGTCTCGCCTTTAAAGAAGAAAAAAAAAACAAATAACCTCAAGCAGGGCAGAGAGCTTGCTGTGCACGAATCAAGACAAAAATTTGATCCTCAGAATCCATATAAAAATGGATGTTCAGTCAGTCTGGCGAGTCGCTGACCAGCTAGCCAGCAAGCCCAATTTTTTCAAAAATGGTAGACTTCTAGCTTTCATGCACAACACACACACACACACACACACACACACACACACACACACACACACACAAATTAATTAGTGTAATTAAACACCACAGCTTTAGCTTCTTGGCTTGTCCTCATGTAGGTGATCCCTAAGTTATATTTATCCTCACATGATGCTCTCACCTGTCACTCTGCAATTTTCTGAGGCTTTCTCATCAGAACTTTGACCTTCACTCCCTTGTACATGATATTTCTGTGAACATGTTCATATAGAAAATCTCATAGGTAATCTAAATGCAATCTAAAAATCAAATCTTATTCTAATGACTTAAAATTAGGTAAACCCAACATGAAGCAGGAGACCTGTAAGCTACAGAACTGATTCCTATTCCTTCTGTGTCTAAGTCCCCATTACCACTGTTTTCAAACCTTAAGGATCCTTAACTTTCCAGGATTTCTTGGCATGAATACATTTTCACTCTACAAATACGCCAGCCTCCTTATCTGCAGATCAACAGCATCCATGGACAACATCTATGATCTATCTACTTACTTCTAAAAATAATTTCAGTTAAAATTTACTTTACTCGTCAGTCGAGAAGGGGGTGAGACAGAGGACAAGAGGTTCAGAACTCAGCCACGGCGACAGTCCCAGCCCCTACAATTGCTTCCTACTGATAGACTACAGCAGTACAGCCTAGGGAATTTAAATGACCGATTTACTCGGGGAAAGAAAGCTTATTTTTAGTGAGGGGGAAAAAATGTTGATTTAATTTATTTTACTGGCTGTGAATCTCCTTTGGAAAGGAGAAGTAGAGTTTGATTAATTAGATTAGCAAATGCAATAAAGTGTTTATTCACTTGGGTGAATCAAGGCTTCCCTGGATTTAGCTGAATTTTATTTTAGGTTTTCAAACCTGTCCAGTAGGTAGCAAGATGGAAGCCAAAAGCCCTTCCACACCACACTGCTTTCAAGTATCTTTTCATATGTTAATTTGATCGGTTTCCAAATCTGCAGGCAGACATATTTCACGGCCCCTCCCCCTCCCTCACAGGGGGAGGGGCGGCATATGGATGATACACACAGATGACAGGAAATTAACCACACTACTCATTACCATTTGCTATGCTTCTGGGTTTTAGCAGGTTTTTCCTTTCCTATTGACTTTCATTGCAAATTTTCTCTCTACCCAGCACAAAAGCTCCAAAGAAATTAGGTCAGCAATTTATAAGGTCATTAGAAAATACTTATTAGAACAAACCGTTGCAATTGTAGAAAGAAAAAAAAAAATAGTTGTTACCATCCTCCAATGGCTGCCAGCCTTTCTTTCTTCCTTCTTTTCATGGCCTGTCTTCTTCAGGAAGTCCCTTTGATGTGTCTTGCTACACAAAACCGTTGCCTGACTCATTTGTTACTGAGACTTTACCAGAGCCACAGCTGTTCAAACAACACACTTGCCTCTGAAAGTCTGGGAAAATTGGGGACAATAATCAAATTAAAATTCCAGGTCTATACTCTTTTGACAGAATGCAGACGGTTTTGATGTTTTATATTAAAGCACACTACAATAAAAGGGATTCTGCAGCATCGTGTACTGGGTTCTCCCATTAATGTGCTGATGACATGTTCACAAGGAGGAAAATCTGGTAATTCACAAAAAAAAAAAAAAAAAAAAAAAAAAAAGAAGAAGAAGAAGAAAGAAAGAAAGAAAGAAAAATCAAACATATTTTTCTAGAAATTTTTTTTCTCTTTTTCTTTTTCTTTTTTTGAAAACCCAAAAGAATGGAGCTTGAAATCCTAGCTGATGGGGACCACTGGATAGCATCAGACACAGAATAACAATATAAAATTGAAGTGCTGCCGGCTGGGACACACGCATCTTGGGTGGCTTCTGATAAACAGGAGGCCCCATTGATTTCAGCCGAAGGTAGAACTGAGTGCTTTTATCCAAAGGCTGTGAAAATCACCTTCTCCAAGAAAGGTTAACATCTCTCAAGTTCTCTGAAAAGAGCAGAAGATTACAGGATCACAGCTGCCTTCATGTTAATGAGGTACAGGCAACTGGCCTTGAGATTTGAAAGGAAAAAGGGAGAAATCAAAATCAGAGCACATTCACCCTTCTGAAAGTATTCCCTTTCTCCATCTGCAACACATCCATATACTGACTGAGCTAAGCAGGGAATTTAAAGGTATCTGAGATCAGACAGCTTTAATACTTTGAATTACCCTGAAAATAATGCCTGCCTCAGAATATAAGTATCACGTGTGCCAGCTCAAAGAATAGCATTCTCTTCTCACCTGTTCTCCAAGATCCCACCACTGCAGCTGGTCCCCAATCCTCCTTAAAATCCAGCTCCGCAAGGGTTCTGACTAACCACTTCCATAGTCTTAGATAGCTCCTAGCTGGGTGGTTTCCTCCTACCCATGCAAGATCAACGTTCCTGGCTGTCCAGTTGTGTCTTTTACACACCAGTATCATTAATCTTTCTAGAAAGCAGGAGGAGCCTGTGGTGGTTTGAATATGCTTGGCCCAGGGAGTGGCACTGTTAGGAGGAGTGGTCTTCTTGGAGGAGGTGTGTCACCATGGGGGTGGACTTTGAGATCCTCCTCTCAGGTGCCTGAAAACCAGTCTCCTCCTACATGCCTTAGGAACAAGATGTAGAACTCTCAGCTCCTCTAGCACCATGCCTAGACACTGCCATGCTCCTCCCTTAATGATAAAGGACCAAACCTCTGAACCTGTAAGCAAGCCCCAATTAAATGCTGTCCCTTATAAGACTTGCCTTGGTCATGGTGTCTCTTCACAGCAATGGAAACCCTAACACAGACCCATTCCAAACCCTCTGGCCAATGCAAAGTAAGATAGGAGTCTTTTTGATAGTACCACCAATTGTCCACATTCCCACCACACACTCCACACTTCAGTCAGAACGCAGATCTGTACCCGTTATTAAAATATACACAGGGAGAAACCATACAGACATAGGCCAAAATCCTGGATTTGGCAAGTACCCCTGGGATCCTTCCCGAATCTTCTTTGGGCCTTCCTCCTCATCCTTCTTTGACTTGCCCTCCATCGAATGTAGACTCAGAAAATGCACTCTCTCCCAGGTCACCCTGTATATGCCTACTAGGGAGCATGCACATGTTATATTTCATTGCTATAATCATTACTCTCTACCCTCTGGACTAAAAAGTGAGACACAAGGGCTGAGCCTTATCCTTGTTGGAGTTCAAAATAGCCAGTCAACAGAATAAGATAAAATAAACGAATTAGTACAACACTGTCAACCAAACGGTCCCTAAAGTCCATGTCAAATATTTTCTTTGGAAATGAGTTGACAATAGAGTTGCCTTTTCACTTTATAATGTTTCTGCAAATATAACGTAGAAAGAAAAGTGACACACAGTAGTTATCTAACAGATGTCTGACAGTACATAAAGAAACAAGGAGCAACAATGTCATCAGGACATTAAAAAATCAAGTTTTCTTAACTAAAACTATTTGTCAGACACAAAAGAGAAGGGCGCTGAAAGTCCCATACTTGTTGCAGAAGAGCTGGGTCTGACTGACTAGTTCCCAATCCCACAAAGTATGGTAGTTGTAAGGAAAATTAGTCCCACTGGCTCATAGAGACTGGCACTATTGGAAAGTATGGCCTTGTTGGAAGAAGTGTGTCACTGGAGGCTGGTTTTGAGGTTTCAGAACCCAGGCCCAGTGTCACCCTCACTCCCAGGTGCCTTCCGCTCCAGATGTAGAACTCTCAGCTCCCTCTCCCGAACCACCTCTGCCTGCGTGCCGCCATGCCTGTTACCATGATGATGACGGTCCTCTGAACTATAAGCCAGCTCCAAATGCTTTCCTTTATAAGAGTTGTACGGTCATGGCGCATAGTCACAGCAATAGAAACCCTAACTAAGAGAGTGACCTGCACTCAGGATTCTATCTGCTGTTGCCCCTACCTTACTTATACAACCTACCAGCCACTCCACTCCTCACATACAGCCCATTAAGAAAGCACAGCACTGCCGGGCGATGGTGGTGCACGCCTTTAATCCCAGCATTTGGGAGGCAGAGGCAGGCGGATTTCTGAGTTCAAGGCCAGGGGCTACACAGAGAAACCCTGTCTTGAAAAAACAAAGACAAAAAAACAAA
>NW_022196913.1:32996905-32999319 GCF_008632895.1 Mastomys coucha
ATGCTTTAAGGAAGGAATCAGCTTTGCTTTACTTCTGCACACATCTGAGGCCATAGAAAGATGGACTGACAATTCCATCCATCATGGTTCCGTCCACCCTTACAGAAACAGAGCACCAAATGCAGAAGTACGACAAACTAGGCAGACTGCAAAACTGTAGTACACAAAACCAGCTCAGTCTCTGAAGGTGTAACCTTTAAGTTATTGTTCAGCTTGATGAGGAGTTGGAAACGATCCAAAAAGAGAACGTCTGGAGATGTTACTCACACTTCTTTGGCCTTTTAAACATGTGCTTAGTGACTATTTGCTGAATGCCAGCAATAAGCATGGTTTGCCTTCTGTGTCCGTCCGCTTTTCGTTGCTGTAATTGAACACCATTGGCTGAGAACTTTACAGAGAATGGAAGTTCACTGGCTCATCCTTCTGGATGCCGGTGCTAATGTTTGCTGATGGCAAAGGCCATCTCACAGTTGAGATACAGCAAGCGTGTTCCTCTCTCTTCTACTAAAAAAGCCATTCAGTGATGCTGCCATGTGGGTCTGTCCACCTGATCTCACATCCAATCCTAATCACCAGCCAAAGGGTGAGCCTTCAAATGCTACTAACGGGAGGGTGCGTCGGTTTTCTTACTGTTGCTGTGGTTCCAGTCTGTCAATGCAGAGAAGCCATGGCAGAAGAAACCTCAACCAAGTCACACCACATCCAAAGAGCAGAGGGAGAATGGAAGCAGGTGTACCTATTAGTGCTCAGCTCACGTCCTTCAGCATTATGAGCCCCTACCCAGGAAATGTTGGCACTCGCAGTGGGCGAGGTCTTCCCACATTAATTAAGCCAATCAAAATAAATCCCTACAGCCGGGAGGTCCCAGCACTGGGCAGGCAGAGTCAGGCAGATCTCTGTAAGTTAGAAACCAACCAGGTCAACAGAGCAAGTTCCAGGACAGACAAGGCTTCACAGAGAAACCCTATCTTGAAAACACCAAAAAAGGGGCAGTGGTGGTGCATGCCTTTAATCCTAGCACTTGGGAGGCAGAGGAAGGTGGATTTCTGAGTTCGAGGCCAGCCTGGTCTACAGAGTGAGTTCCAGGATAGCCAGGGCTAGACAGAGAAACTCTGTCTTGAAAAAAAAAAAGAAAGAAAGAAAGAAAGAAAGAAAGAAAGAAAGAAAGAAAGAAAGCACCAAAAAAGAAGAAAAGAAATAAAGTCCCCCACAAATCAATCTTACTATATAATCCCTTACTGAGACCCTCTCCCAAGATGAGTCCCCAGTATGTCAAGTTGATAAGTAAAACTAACCACTTTTGGGGCTGGTGAGATGGCTCAGTGGTTAAGAGCACTGACTACTCTTCTGAAGGTCATGAGTTCAAGTCCCAGCAACCACATGGTGGCTCATAACCATCCATAATGAGAAACAAATTAAAAAACAAACAAAAATAAAAAAAAAAATTAAAAAAAAAAACCTAATCACTTTTACACCCTAGGAAAATGACACCAAGTTGTTTGTGAAGAGATCCCCGGGTCTCACCCAAAGAGCCTTTTCATCCAGTTAAGTAAGACATGACTTAGGATGGTCACATGACAGAGAAGAAAGGAAGGTGAGTTCTGCTAGAGGAAGAAGTCAGGCTATGTTCTGTGCGCATGTACAGGTGGCTAATGTAGTCCCAGGTGACTTTTGTTTTTCTGTCCATGATTTGCTCACAGTTGCTCAGCTGCTGCTCTCCTAACTGCAGTTCAGGCACTGGAGGGCCAAAGGCAGACAGAAGACCAAGGAGTCTGCAGGTTTTCCTCTCAGGCTATAAAGCTTATCGTTGAGATGTCCTGAGGCATCCAGCAGGCTTCAAGAGGAAGTCCCACAGAAAACCCATCTCCTCCAAGAAGATAGCTCACGAGAGCTGGCCCCCTCCATGCAGAGCCAAGGATTTATCTCATACACAGCTCCCCAAACACATCTTAATACAGACAGACACTGCCTTCAAGGGTCTGCGTACATTTCACAGTGTGGGTGTGCAGTACTGTCTTTACTGTATTTGTTAATGTAAATCCTTAGGTTTAGTTATGATCCATAATCAGAAAGAAAGAAAGAAAGAAAGAAAGACAGAAAAAGAGAGAGAGAGAGAGAGAGACAGACAGACAGACAGACAGACAGACAGGCAGGCAGAAAGACAGAAAAACAGAAAAAGAAAGAGAAAGAGAAAGAAAGAGAGAAGGAGAGAAACAGAGAAAGAGAGAAGGAAAGAGAGAGAGAGAGAAAGTGGAGTAGTGGTGGCACACGCCTTTAATCCCAGCACATGGGAGGCAGAGGCAGGCAGATTTCTGAGTTCCAGGACACCAGGACTAGACAGAGAAACCCTGTCTCAAAAGAAAGAAAGAAAGAAAGAAAGAAAGAAAGAAAGAAAGAGAGAGAGAGAGAGAGAG
>NW_022196913.1:32999614-33014865 GCF_008632895.1 Mastomys coucha
AGGGAGAGGGAGAGGGAGAGGGAGAGGGAGAGGGTGACTCTGCCAGAGGCAGGAGAAATACCTTAGTGAAGCGCTCAGTGCACAAGCCTGAGAATCTGCATTCAATTCTAGAACCCACAGCAGGGCAGGGAGGGCATGATTCTACCTGAAGCAGGGGGAAGCAGAGAAAGGCAGATCTGTGAGGCTCAACGCAGACCAGCCTAGGAGAGGCAGCTAGTTCCAGGCCTGGTGAGAGACCTTGTCTAAAAAAAAAAACAAGGTAAATGACACTTTCCCACTGCCGGTGTGTACAGGGCATTCACACTAACATGACAAACACACAGACACACACACATGCACCCCCAGAAATGGCACATATACACAGATACAAAGTAAAAAAGGGGGGGTGTCATAGACATTCATTGTGCTTAATACTGTTCTCCTCCTGTTTTTCACCCAACCAACATCCACGATCTACATTCTCAAACTAGAGTTGTCTCTGTCCAGTTTACAGAGTGTGACCTGTCATTCGCACGCACAAAAAAATTTCTTTTTCCTTGCACTTGAAATCTCAATATCTCTTAAGTCATACAACTTCAAATATCCACCATCACACTTGGGGACTCACACCAAGAGCAGGTGTCCAAATCCATGTCTACACAGAAGGACCGTTGCTGTTTCTCAGAGCCTCCATGGATGAACCCATGGTATAGAACTACATGGGGAAAAACCCTTATTTTACGTGCCTTTGTATATCTGTTTTCCCCTTGGGGCAGGTATCCATACGTCAAGAAATTTTCAAAAGCAGTGAGGAATGGGGATACAGTTCTAAAACATCAGCCCTTGAGGAAGGTCAGGAGGTTTAATGTTTTTTTTGTTTGGTTGGTTTTTGTTTGATTGGTTTAAAAAAAAAAAAAGGCTTTTGTGAGTTTGTGGGTGGTTGTACACTCGAAAGACAGCTCCAGGAAGACTGTGGGCACACTTGAGAGACACCTATAGTGGGTTGCTGCAGCCCACCCTAGGTTGTGACACCCTGCACTCTATCATGTATGCACCCAACCACACAAGCAGTCATCGGGCCCCATCTTTTGTACTCTGTGTCATTGTGATTTGATGCTCAGAAGTAAGCAACAGCATTTGACTCCTGTGAACTATAAATACCCCTCCCATCCTGCCGTCACCTCCACTCAGCAAGCCCTACCTGCACCATCTTAGCATTTCACAGATCTCCAGCAGCTGAAGAACACCACCATGTCAGGTCACCTGCCAAACCAAGGATGCAAAGGTGATCCCTTTAAGAAAAGAGAGCTACACCTCCCAAGGTGGATGCCTATTTCAATCCCAGTCCTTGAAATATAGAGGTAGGAAGATGAGTCATTTCAAAGCTAGCCTTGGCTACATACAAGTTTGAGGACAGTCTGGTCCTCAAACCATGTCAAAAGCACATGGACGGATGGATGGATGGACAGACAGACAGAGGAGTAGGAGCCAGAAGAGGAGGGGGTAGCAAAATTTCATTCCAAAATTACATAGGAAAACTTTTGTCTAGCACTAATAAAAAGTAGTATCAGGTTTGATTGCTTTTGTTTTTTAAGGTAGGAGGATTCAAGGGTTGGAGGTCAGTCTCAAATGTCTTCCACCTGGGGTGTGTGTTGTTGCTGCCGTTCGTGTTTTGACTGAGTGTGAGCTTATGCACAGAGCACCAGGGTAAGCATGTGGAAGTCAATGGACAACTTGACAAATCAGCCATCCCTGTCCACACTGTCCCTGTCCACTTCCATGTAGGCTCCAGGGATCACATTCAGGTGTTGCCAGATTGGCAAGTCAAGCCCCATTGCCCTGTGAGCATCTTGTCAAACTCTGCTTTATTTTCTGAGACAGGTCAGTCACAGGAATGCCCTGTGGCTGCTTTTCTACCACAGGCAGGGGTTACAAGTATGCACCACACCCCACTCAAGATTTAAAAGAACCAAAGCCAGCCAACCAAACAAAGGCATGTGTTCTGGGGTTTGAACTCAGGTCCTCACTCTTGTGCAGCAAGCATTTCACCAACTGAGCCATCTCCATGGGCCCTGGTTGCATTCGTAAATAAAGCATTTAGGACTAAAATACAGTTTTCACACGTGGTATCATGTCTATGGTACAGGGATGTCTTAGAGTGGAAACCTGCATGTGAAGAGCCTACTCAAGGGCTGAGTGCTGGAGAAATGGCTTAGGTTAGAAAAATGCTTACTTTACAAACCCAAGAACCTGACTGCATGCTGGGCAGTGATGGCGCACACCTTTCAGCCCAGCACTTGAGAGGCAGAGGCAGGCAGATCTCTGAGTTTGAGGCCAACCTGGTCTACAGAGTGAGTTCCAGGACAGCCATGACTATACAGAGAAACTCTGTCTAAGAGAGAGAGACAGAGACAGAGACAGAGACAGACAAAGACAGAAAGAGACAGAGAAAGACAGAGAGAGAGAAAGTGGGGGAAGGAGGAGGGAGGGAGGAAGTCAGACAAAGAAGGAAGAGGAGGGGAGGGGAGAGGAGGGAAAAAGAGGGGAGGGGAGAAGAGGGGAAAGGAGGGGAGGGGAGAGAAGGGGAGGGGAGAGGGAAAAAGAACCAGACTGCAATCTGCCAGAACAAACACAGGAAATTTGTGTCTGGTAGTACATGGTTGTAACCCCAGGGCTGGGAAGGCAAACACAGGTTGGCCCCTACTCACACAGGTGTACTTGGTCATACACACAAACACAGAAACTGCCTTGCATTTATACCTAATATAACTACTAGTGGTATGTTTGCTTTCATTACTGTCTACACCTGCCATCCACTCATTCATTCACCTGGGGAGTGTTGCGGGACAGGGAGTTTCATGTAGCCCAGGTTAACCTCAGATTTCCTATGGAGTCACGGCTAAACTTAAACTTCTGATCCTCGGCCTCCTAAGTATGTCGCCCTGTCCATCCGTATTTCCAGCATCCCCCTGTGCTGATCCTGAGGTGCTGAGATTCATCTGTGGCCTCACTTGGGTACCCTCTACCTACTGCTTTTACATTGCTTTCTTCTCAACCACTTCATGTGGTAATCTCTGGGCTGCTTCAACTGGATCTGACACAGATTCTTTCAATTGTGTATGCTGATGACAAGCTCTTTCTCACTGCCTGCCTAAGGACACTTAAGGGGTGCTTGATTTGAAAACTTCTTGCATCCTAAAACCTCCCAGTTCTCCAGCTCCCCCACTTACTTGGATTCTGCTACTATCAGCATGGTACTGTCTGGGACAGAAGTGTTCAATTTTCTCTGCCGTTTACAACATTCACGTGCTTAAACAACTTCAATACTTGACAATGATTGATTATCACCAACAACCTGAAATACCTCAGTGAGTGTTCATGTCACAGAGGGGACATGGTTTTCTTTCATTAGCTGAGTGGCATCTGCACACAGTGCCACTGAAATACTGAGAAAGCAACTTCGCTTATTTAGAGTGTGTGTGTGTGTGTGTGTGTGTGTGTGTGTGTAAGTCGATGACAATTTGCAGCAACTGGTCCTCTCCTTCTACCCTGTGGATGGCAGGGTTCGAGTCTGGCAGAAAGCACCTTCACCTGCTGAGCCATCTCAAGGGCCCTGACTCCCCTAACCTCAGTGAACTTCTGACTCGCCTGCAAGATGAGGTGAAATTTCCTTCCCCCACAAGTAAAGGCAGGCATGTGGAATGCTCAGCTATGACCAGGCTGCCCCCAAACCACTCCAGAGAGCTGGATATTTATTTATTCAGAGAAGAAAGTCTTCATTATCTAAGATAAGGGTGAATATTAGCATGAAATTATTGAACCTTTTTTTTTAAGGTGTTGAAATAATTTACATGTTTAAAAGCTAGCGAGCACTCACATTTAAAAACAGCAAGGGCATATTGAGACAAGCTTTGGGTCTTCAGGAACACTAAACTTCTATCTGTTTCTCTTCTCCCCACTGTGGTTTCCCCTCCCCTTCTCTCTGTAAATGAACACAGCACATGGGAGAAGTGTTTCAGAAATGCCAGACAACAACGAATGATAAGGAGGACAGACAAGATCCTGGGGCAAAGTGCACACTACATTCAAGCTCTGGAAAAGACTGCTTAGAGATTCAAAATGTGACAGCCACACTAGAGACACACATGTGGTGTTAAAATAGGATCCCATTGTGTCGTTCTTGGTACACCCTACACAGATCCAAGAAGCTGACATGTTCAATTTAATACATGGGCCTCCGTTGTGTCCACAATGCTGCAGGGTATTCCAGGCACCAGGATCAAATACAGAAATGAAAATAAACAAACAAACAAACAAACAAAACAAAAGGCTTGGCCAGTGTAAATGAGTAAATAAAAATTTAAAAGATTGTCTTAATATCAAATCTGTTCTGAAATAACTAGAGACTCCTTCAGCCTATTCAGCAGGATTTCTCACAATGCTACAATGTGAAAGATTTGTCCTTGTCCAACACAATGAAGAAACTCAGCCCAGTGCAAAAGCCCCTGGAGAAACAATCTGCAATTTAATTAGTGAATAATTGAAGCCATTTAAATACAATTCCAGGCATTTTTTAAAAGTATTATTTGAAGAGACATCTGCTGTATCTATGTGTTTAGGCAGAGGACAAGAATGCAGGATCTGAGGAGATGCCCACGGTGATGAACAAGACTGACTGTTGTTGGGGCAAGACCTGTAATTTAGAACAAAACTCCAGGAATCCTCTCTGTTGACACTCGCTCCATGCCCACAAACTCAAGGAATGACACAGGATAGACAGGTAGACAGGCAGACAGGCAGGCAGGCAGACAGGCAACACAAAGCATTGCTCAGTCTCTTGAACCCAGTGTAACAATGTGAAGGGGTATGATTTAAAATCACAGCACTAAGTTGATAGCCTGGCCACTTAGCACCACATTTTTTCTACCACTGTCTCTATTTCTCTGTTTACAAAACTGGAATAGGAATGCCTGCCCTAAATGAGCTTCGGATATTAAAAGGCAATCTCTACAATAAAAGGTAGTAGAAGAAACGGAAATATGAAAGAATTGTAGACGAAACGTCAGAGCACTGACATGTTGCCAATGAGCCTTCTACCCTGAGAATTTTATTATTTTCCACTCAGAGATTTATTTACATATGTAAAATATCTCATCGTTGCAGGCTCTCAGTTTGGTGAAATGAAATGTAGAGATGGGCGGTGGCGACGACTCTGGGAGGGTGTGAATTTACTTAGGGCCACTGAACTGGGATCTTAAAACCAGCTAAGTTGAGCAGAGGTGTTGATGGTGCAGCAGTTAACACAGCTGCCCTCCAGCCAGTAAGACGCCAAACTTCATGTCCTGTGCATCGCATGGTAAGTTTTTAAAATTATTTAGGAGCATGATAAAATCCCTGGTACCCCACATGGTAAGCTGAAGAAGCCAGGCACGAGGGACTGAGGAAAACAAACCTGGCATGTAGTACTAGCTCATTGCCAAAGAACACATCAACTCTAGCGCTCTGCCAAACATTCCCCAAAAAAGGAAAAAAAAAAAAAAACAGTCTTATTTCCCTAACCTTTGTTAACTCTAAACAAAATGGACTAGAAATTAAAAGTATCTTAGCCAGGCACTATGACTTATCCCTGTAATCTCAGCCCATCAGAGCCAGGAGCCTCTAACCTTAGACCAGCTACAGTATAAGTCCTGACTCAGACTAGTATCTAAATAAATAAGAGTTGGGGGTGTGGTTCAGTCGAGAGAGTGCTCACTCAGCATGCATAAGACCCTAGATTCACTCTCTAGCATCAAATAAGCCAGGTGTGGTGATACATGGCTGTTTCCTAGAGGTAGTGACTGGATTACTAGTCAAGGTACTCCTCAGCTACATATAGCTCAACACCAGCTTGGGTTACACGACGCCCTGCCTCAATTTTTAAAAAAGCAGTTAACTAATAATTAATTGCTTTAAGGTACCTGTATGTTGGGCATTAAGTCCTCAAACTCCTAGGCTTTGTACACTTTCAGAAACTCAAATGGCATCTGTGCTGAGTCCCAATTAATACAAATATTTCAGCTAATACTGTGGTTTCCACTTGAAGGTGGTCTATCTGCAAAAGTACCATGGCACCATAGCTACAGCAAATAAACGGGTTAAAGATAAGAACCCCATAAAGGAGATCAAGAATTCACACCCCAAGGCATCCACTTAAGAAGTCTATGCTGCTCCTGTCTTCCTTGTGACTGGAGCTGTATTGCGTGGATTGCCACGGGTAAGAAGCAGAAGTAACTGTGGGAATCAGGAGTGTCACGGCTGAGCTCTCTGCTGAGTGACAGGCACCCAAACAGACGCTGCTGCTCCCTACCATGTCTGGGTACGGTGTGCCAATGACTGGATGGGGATGGGTGACAAGGACGTCCTTTTGGATGCCGCTTTATATATATAGTTTTCTATCCTAAGGGTTTGTCAGGGACATCTAATCACACAATGTGCTGGCCTATCCCTTGTGCCTTAGGTAATGTAGCTAGGATATAAGAGAGACAGTTAAGAGTCTAGATAATTGAGGCCTGGCACTACAAGCCAACACTAACACCACGGATATTCACGTGTCCAGAGGTTCCATCAGGAGAAAGCTGAGGCAAGGTCAGCTCAGCTCCTTAGCTGCTCACAGTACTGGGTCTCAGAAGTCACTGGGAACCTTAAGAGCTAATAAAAGAGCTCACCAAAACTGCTTCTGATCCTAGCAACTCAAGTCTAAACTGTCTTTCATCTTTGGAATGTAGATCATCACAGAACAGATTCACGGTTATCAAGTGAGAAAAGACAGGGCAATTCTGTGAAGATTCAAGTACAACACAGCTTAGCAGCACATTTCCTAAGAACCTCTGTTGTCAAACTAAGGTATTAATAATATTATAAAATAGCCGGGCAGTGGTGGCGCGCACACCTTTAATCCCAGCACTTGGGAGGCAGAGGCAGGAGGATTTCTGGTCTACAGAGTGAGTTCCAGGACAGCCAGGGATACACAGAGAAACCCTGTCTTGAAAAACCAAAAAAAAAAAAAAAAAAATTGTAAAATAGCTTGCCCCAGTTCCAAGTAGGCACTTCACAGCAATGACAAAGACTGGCAAACCCTTCCCAATAAGATCATTAACTGATCACCTTCAAAGATACTGTTAAATACATCCACTCATCTTAAACTCTTATGGAAGCTTCCTAGCTTTATACTTCATTTATGCAATATTTCCAACTCCAAAAGGCACTGGAAAACAGAAACTGTATGTCAGGGCTGGAGAGATGGCTCAGTGGTTAAGGGCACTGACTACTCTTCCAGAGGTCCTGAATTCAATTCCCAGCAACCACATTGGTGGCTCACAACCATCTGTAATGGGATCCAATGACCTCTTCTGGTGTGTCTGATGACAGTGACAGTGTGCTCATATACATAAAACAAACAAACGAAAAAAAAAAAAAAAAAAAAAGCAAGCCTTGTATGTCTGCCTTGATGCTGAGATCTAATCCCACGCTCTATTACGGGCCTCCAGCCCAAACACATCATTTTGGTGGGTTAAAATCCCATGTTAACGACTATGACGGCTAATAGTCATCATCAGCTTGCTGGATTTTAGAGTCACCTAGGAGACTGGTGAGGCAGGCTTCTGGGTGTATCACTGAGGCCAGATCCAGAAAAAGTTAACAAGGATAAGCAGCACCACCTGATGGGTGAGAGCTGGACAGAATAAAAGTGTCTGAAAAGCAGAGGAAAGCAGCTACTGCCCCAATTCCCTGTCTCTCTGCTTCCTGCCTGACCGGCAAATAAACAGTTTTCCTCACTAAAAGCCCCCATTGCCATGTTTTGCTCAAGCACATGGGACCAAGCAACCATAGAACAGACTGAACTCTCCAAAGCTACAAGGCAAAATAAATTCTTCCCCGCTCGAGTTGTTTCTGCCAGATATTTTCATGACGGTGAGAAGACGCCAACTAACCAATAACTCTATATGCTCACAAGTCGCAAATCTCTACATTCATCATTCACAGGAATGTTCAAAATTTAAGGAAACACTCCAACGGGCATGGTCCTGAAACTCTTTTCCCAGCTCTCCCTACTCAAAAGCTTTAAGAATGCTACCACAAGGATAGGAAGAGAGCTCAGAAGGTACAGCAACTGCAGCAAAGTATGAGACCCAAGTTCCGGTCCCCAGCATCTATGTAAGACCCTGGGTAAGGCAGCATACTCCTGTCATCCAGTGCTGAGAGGGAAAGGGGAGTGAAAGGTAGATCCCTAGGGCTTATTGACAGGCCTGTCTGGCTGAGAGATCCAGGTCTCAAAGGTGGTGGTGGTGATGATGGAAAAGAGGAAGACACTGAAGTCAACCTCTGGCCTCCACAAGTGCACACACAGGGGAGCGCACATGCATGCACAGGCATATCCCACACACATAAGAACCTATCAACAGGGAAAAAAAATCTTGTCTTGAAAGACACAGGTAGGAAGAAGGCAGGATCATAACCCAAAGAGGGTGTCCCTCTTGCACCCACTGCGGGCAGGTTCAGAAACAACACTCTGTAATTACCTCGAGCGACTGCAAGAAATGGGAGGCAAAGGCCTCTGCAAAGCTTGGTGGACATCACCTGAGAAAACAGGCTTCATATAACCCCACAGAAATGGACAGCCTGCCAGGATGGTGACCCCAATTCCCAGCCCTCTGGTTCCCCTTTAATTACCGTACCCGAAAGCATCTGGCAAGAGTGCTTCCCCCAGGATGCAGCTCTTACCAGTAAAGCCACAACCTCATTTCAGCTAACCACATGCAAAGGGAAGAGTGGCTGTACTGGAGTAGTGGTTCAGTGGTTAAGAGGACCTACTGCTCTTCCAGAGGCGCAGCACCCACGCTGGGCAGCTCACAACCACCTGTAACGACAAAGTGCAACTCTAGGAGACCCACATCATCCTCGGACCTCCACAGGCACATGCACACACATGGCATATGTACATGCACGCATAAAAATAAAAGTCAGTCTTTTTAAAGGATGTGGGTGGCAGTGTCAAGATGAGAGACCTTGTGTAAAGCATTTTATGAACATTCTGTTCGTATTAGGTCTCCAACTATTCATCTTGGTCCCTACTTTCTAAAGATGCAGTCAGAGCAAATTACTCTCTCCCTTCCCCAAGCCCTGGCATGGATGAACATCCTTCTTTGCTTAGAAGACTAATGAGTCTCCAAACAGAAAGAGAGAATGTGTTTAGTAAATGCATTGCCAGACATCACAAAATTGGATTCATGACAGTGAAGACTCAAAGCCCTACAATTTCAGGTACAAATGGGGCCCTGGCAGTATCTAAGAGGCCAAACAAGGGAATGGGTAAAGCCAGCATCATACTTAAGGTACCTGAATCCCAGCTGTAACTGAAGACAAGAAGATGTTTGGAACAGTATGAGATAGGGAAGGAAATCTTTCACTGTCCCTGGTCCAGCCCTACAATTTTCTAAGTTCTGGGGGAAACCTCTAGGGAAATGTCTATCTTCAAAGGACAGTTATAAGAATTCAGGCTGTGGTCTACAGAGTGAGTTCTAGGACACCCAGAGATACACTGAGAAACCCTGTCTCAAAAAAACAAACAAACAAACAAACATAACAAACAAACAAAAAAGTATTCAGGCTGGCTGAGAGCATGGCTCTCATGTCTTTGAAACTCTTTGGGGAACACTTTTCAAACTGTGCTCTTCAGTAGAAGACTATTTGCCTGTAAAAATGAAATATCCCTTTGTAGAGACTATGGCTTCGCCCTAGAAAGGCTATCAAAACATAATAGGTAGATTCCTTAGGAAATGAAAAGGATCACGAAGCCATACCCAGCAGACCAGAGGACAGCATATCTGCAGATGCTAGAGGGAGGTTTCTCACCCAGGGATGGACCTGGACCACTCAGAGGGAATACCTGCAACTGAGCAGCTGTTCCCAGATGCCAAGCATAAAACACTGAGGATGCAGCTCAATGCTTGCCTCGAATGGGAAGAGCCTGGGTTTGAGTCTCAGCACCACAGAAGAGGAAGACAACGAGGGGTAGGAAGAAGAAGAGCAAGATGGAGATGGGGAATGTAGACGGAAAAAGGAGGAGGAGGAGAAGAAAAAGAAGATACATAGATAAGCAAGCCCTGCTTAATTCACTGATGAACACCAGTGGTTCTCAGCCTATGAATTGCAACCCCTTTGGGGTCAGATAACCCTTTCACAGGGATTACCTAAGATCATTAAAAAACACAGATATTTGCATTATGATTCATAAAAGTTGCAAAATTATAGTTATGGAGTAGCAACAAAAATAATTTTATGGGTGGAGGTCACCACAACATAAGGAACTGTATTAAAAAGTTACAACATTAGGCAAGGGCAACCACATTCATAAAGTAAACTTTTCTAAAGCTCAAAGCACATATTACACCTCACACAACAGTGGGAGACTTCAACACCCCACTCTCATCAATGGACAGATCATGGAAACACAAACTAAACAGAGACACATTGAAACTAACAGAAGTTATGGACCAAATGGATTTTACAGATATCTATAGAACATTTCATTCTAAAACAAAAGAATATACCTTCTTCTCAGTACCTCATAGTACCTTCTCCAAACGTGACCATATAATGAGTTACAAAAAAGGCCGCAACATATACAAGAAGATTAAAATAATCCCATGCATCCTATCAGATCACCACCGACTAAGGCCAGTCTTCAATAGCAACAAAAACAACAGAAAGCCCACATATTCATGGAAGATGAACAACGCCCTACTCAATGATAACTTGGTCAAGGAAAAAATAATGAAAGAAATTAAAGACTTTAGAATTTAATGAAAATAAAGGTACAACATACCCAAACTTATAGGACACAATGAAAGCAGTGCTAAGAGGAAAACTCATAGCTCTAAGTGCCTCCAAAAAGAAACTGGAGAGAGCATACACTAGCAGCTTAACAGCACACCTGAAAGCAAGCTCTAGAACAAAAAGAAGCAAATTCACCCAAGAGGAGTAGACAGCAGGAAATAATCAAAATCAGGGCTGAAATCAACCAAGTAGAAACAAAAAGAACTATACAACAAATCAACAAAACTAGGAGCTGGTTCTTTGAGAAAATCAACAAGATAGATAAACCCTTAGCCAGACTAACCAGAAGGCACAGAGACAGAATCCAAATTAACAAAATCAGAAATGAAAAGGGATAACATCAGAAACCAAGGAAATTAAAAAAACTATCAGATCCTACTACAAAAGCCTATGTTCAACAAAACTAGAAAATCTAGATGGACAATTTTCTAGACAGATACCAGGTACCAAAGTTAAAGCAGGATCAGATAAACCATCTAAACAGTCCCATAACCCTTAAAGAAATAGAAGCAGTCATTAACAGTCTCCTAACCAAAAAGCCCAGGACCAGATGGGTTTAGTGCAGAATTCTATGAGACCTTCAAAGAAGACCTAATACCAATACTCTTCAAACTATTCTACAAAATAGAAACAGAAGGAACACTACCCAATTCATTCTATGAAGCCACAGTTAGGCTGTGGAGATGAAACGGTTTCTGTCTAATCAGGAACTTGTCACAATTTCCTTTCATAGCAGACTTCCTAAGAGATTTTCTTCTACTTCTGTCATGTTTATATTCCAAATAGATTTTAAAAACTAGTTGAATACATATTACTTTTTAGCTTCAGAAGATATCATGTACATTTAAGAGGCATTTAACTATTATAAATTATTTTGATGACTTAAAAAATGTCAGTACTCAGTTGTATATTTTAAAATAAATTGTATGCTAAAAAAAAAAAGTTATAGTATTACGAAGGTTGAGAATCACTGATCTACACAGACAAAACCCCTGATACTCTACTAGCTAAGTCCAGACATGAAGCAGCAACCAGGAACTGGACCATTGACTTGGTTCTTCATCATCTGCAGAGAAGTTAGATCCTCTCAATAACCTGCTGAAAAGCATGGTTCTGCTGCCCAACAGAAGAGATTCACCATGAAATTTTATACACAGTTTCACGCTGCTCGTGGATCACAGAAAGCCTGTGCACTTTCCTTCAGTGCATACGCTCCAAAATAAAACCAGATGGGCCATGTGTAGCATGTACTTGTTTGGCTGAGGCTGTAAGTTTCTGCTCTATATAACTTATAAATATTTCTTAGGAGCCTGGATTTACTTCCAGGGCCTCACAGTGGCGGGAAGCCTGACCTCTGTGTCTACAGGCATCAGGCACAGCCTGGGAGCATGACCTAAAATAAAATCTTGCAGATAAAATCTGGGCCTCTGGAATCCAAAAAGAGTCCTATCTCCTGACCTCTGCTCTGTAATTCCCTACTGCTGCTCCATACCTTTAAGGGTTACGTAAATACTATGGCCTCAAATTTAGAAATCTTTGAGAAACTAGGGAAAGGCTCTCCATCTCAGCTCAATCTGGAGTGATAACAGAACGAATGTTCCTTTTGAAGGTAAGACAGAGTGGGGCGGTAAAGCCCAACACTGAGCTTTGAAGGGACTAGAGCTGCAGGCAGGTAATGGCAGATGGGCAGACACTAAAGCTGCTGAGTTGGCCTATCTTAACAGAAAGCAAGGATTGGGATAGAAAGTGCTGGTGGGCCCTGCAGTGGTGGCACATGCCTTTAATCCCAGCACTTGGGAGGCAGAGGCAGGTGGATTTCTGAGTTCAAGGCCAGCCTGGTCTACAGAGTGAGTACCAGGACAGACAAGGCTACACAGAGAAACCCTGTCTCGAAAAACAAAAAAAAAAAGTAAGTGCTGGTGGGCTATATTACAAACCAGTGGATTTCAGATTGACCTAGGAATGCCACCCCACTTGTGTTAGTAGTTTCTGTGGTCTAAACAAAATACTCAAGACTGAATGATGTGTGATCAACAGTAACTTATTGACTCCTGAGTCTACAGGATGCATATGCCATGAGTCCAGGAGCACATGCCATGAGCCACTGTTCCACATCGCAACAGGATGGACAGCATTGTGAGATGGAGCCAGAATATAGCACAGAACTTACTCCTATAACAAGACCACTCCCACAGTTATCCACTTCCACAGTTGTCTTTTGGTCTAATCCATTCATGAAGGAGAGCCCTCAGGAACCAATCACTACCAGAAGATCCAGTCTCTCAACACTGCCACACTGGAGACCAAATTTCCCACACATGAGTTCTTAGGAGCCACATTCAGACCACAACACCATTTTCCATCAGAATAGAGGCCCAGGAACACATTAGGAAGCTTAGCTTAGCAAGCTGAGTTTGAAGGTAGAAGGTGAGAACTGACTCTTTCAAGTGGTCCTCTGACCTCCATAAGAATATGCATATGCACACTGGGAGGAAGGAAGGAAGGAAGGAAGGAAGGAAGGAAGGAAGGAAGGAAGGAAGGAAGGAAGGAAGGAAGGAAAGAAGGAAGGAAGGAAGAGAGGGAGGGAGAGAGGGAGAGAGGGAGGAAGGGAGAACAACAAACAAACAAATAACAACAACAGAACAGCGTACATAAACCAGGTGCTTTAATCCCACCATTGAGTAGTAGGCAGAGGCAGGCAGATCTATGTGAGTTTGAGGGCAACCTGGTCCACAGAGTGAGTTCTGGACAGCCAAGGTTACACAGAGAAACCCTGTCTCAAAAAACCAAAATAAAACTCTGAAACCAGGCCTGCTAGAGCATGCCTTTTGTTCCAGCTCCTCTAGAGGCTGAGACGGAAGGATCAAGAGTTTAAAGACGGGAGTTCAGAACTCAAGGCCAGAATGGGAAACATAGTTTATATTTATCAAGCCCTTGTTCCCACATACAAAATAAGAAAATGCCTGGGATATAACTAAGTGGACCAGTGCTCGCCTACCATGGGCAAGGCCCTCAATCAATCCCCAGCACCAGGGGAAGAATCTAATTGAATGTAAACACAAAACAAAAACATGTCCTAGAATCAGTAAATAAATCCAAGAGCTGCCATATATGAACAGCACTAATTTAAAGAAAATGGGAAATGCAAATAAAGATAGAAATAACTATGTGTTTAATCATTATTAAGCAAACTAAGATTAATATGTAATTCTATGGTAAAATGTTGATTTAGGGGGTTGGGTTTTTTTGTTTTGATTTGTTTTTTTAAAACAGGGTTTCTCTGTGTAAGCTGGTTGTTTGTATGTGTGTAGGCTTTCACAGGTGGATGTACATAAATGAATATATAAAGTAACACCCACAAAAAGACTTAGTATGTATGAGGTTTTATAGCCCACTATTTCAAGTTTCAAAGGCCAATTTCACGCTGTTATCAACTGCTGCAGATAATTTAAAACTAAAAAGCAAATCTCTACACAGGCACAACATAATTTATTCCTGCCCAGAAAAACAATATAAAACAAAAGCACAGCTGAACTTCACTCTGCATGATCATGGGAGGTGGAGAGGACGGACCTGAGACCTGAGACCAGTAGAGAGCTTTGATCTAAATGTGCTTCCCCGTGCTTTGGGATTCTATTCCATTGAGTTCAGTTCTATCTGTCCCACTTGCTTCCTCTTATCCTGGAGAGTATGGAAGGGCAAGACTGTGCCTTTGCCCCTGATCCGCCTGGTGGCCATCATTTGAGATTATGAAAAGGTCTTTTTAAAAGTACATACAAACATACATACATATACCCATACATATATATGTGTGTGTGTGTGTGTGTGTGTATATATACAAAAACTTTTAAAAGTATGTGTGTATAACACACACATACACACACACACCAAATCACTATCTGTACATCTTAAGCTCTCCTAAGTCTGCCTTTTCTTACTATAGTTGAGATATGCGGATTAAGTGGGCACATTCAGGATCATCCACTATACACAGCAGCTTCTCTGCTGCATATTGCCCTACTTTTGAAAGTCTGGAACATGTATTTGGTCCCAAAGCCTTTGATAAAATGCTTTGCCACGATTCAATATTTTAAATGTAAATAAACCACTGCATCATGTATTGATTTTATTTCAGATACCGTTTCTCTGATACCTTAAGAAGAATAAAGTCTATATTACATGTCATTCTCTTAAAGATCATTTTCTTGGAGAGGAAAACGTAGTCAAAAGTGTGATGGATTTTATTCTGATGGATGGGGGGGAGGGGGACACTCAGGAGGTAGCAACTGCTGACAGAAATCAACGCAGCCCAAGCCTAAGGAGTGGAAGAACAATAAAAGGACAGTGTACCTTGCCATTCTATGATCCTAACAAGGTGTGAACTAACTGGCAGAGCC
>NW_022196913.1:33014875-33026109 GCF_008632895.1 Mastomys coucha
CTCATAACCTGGTGTCTGCCTCCTTTTGGTATCTTAAAGTTTCAATTCCATAAATACTCTGAATTCTACTTTCTCCATGGCAGGATTAATTAATTTAAAGCTACACACACCATCAGTGCCTCTTCTGATTCTACAGGTAAGAAAACTAGGGCCGAAGAGATTACTGATTTCTTCAACCAACTGCTAGCAGATCCCCAAGACACAATTTGTCATGGTTATGATGGCACATGGAACTTTTTATTTTCTTCGAGCGGTGGTCTTCTGCCTTAGACTCACAGGAGGCAAGCAACTGATAAGAAGTTCCCCAAATCCTTCTGCTTCAGAACAGAGCCACCCTCGCACAACAGGCAAGATCTGGACCCTTGCTTAAGATTCAGAATTATTTGGAGTTTAAGCCAGGGAAAAAAAAAGAGACGTTCAGTCCCATTCTTTATGGGTTTCTGGGGGGCACTGAGGACTGCCAGCAGTTCTGCCCCAAATGCAGGCAGGAAGCAGGGTAGCAGTTAGAAGAAAGGAAGACTCGTGGTGAGCAGAAACGTCCCATGGTGCCTGGAGAGATGAAGCAGCTGTTCTCTCAGCATTTCTTCTGGACCCAAGTGACTTGGTTCCTGGGATCCCAGAGAAATGTGTGCTCTCCATAAGGAAGTCCCCACCTGCTTAGTGGAGTTAAATACTCAACTGGCATCTTCTTCATGTTTACCGCAACACTTCACAATAGGCAAGGCCGGGAACCAGCATGGATGCTGATTGGTGGACATTTATGGGCAATGGAATTTTAGTCAATTGTAAAGAACCAAAATGAAACTGTATCATTTACAGAACAGAAGATCATTGTGTAACAGAAATATGACAGACTCAGAAAGACAAAGGGGGTACATTCTCCCGTGTGCAGAATCTAGAGTTTTCTTTGTGGTGTGTTTGGTGGGGGTAGGGGGGTAAGGGTAGAAAGGTCACTACACTATGGGTGGAAAATAGCTAAAGGGAACAAAGAAGGCTAATGGAAGAAGATAAAATATCTCACTTCCTCTCATATACATAATCTATATCTAAGCATATACATACGTATGAGATGAATGCAAAGAAGGAACTATTTGGGAAGAACAAAGGGATGACCAAGAAGGGATGAATGGAAGTGGCATGTGGGAGATTAGGAACAAGATGTAACTGCATTTGTGTGTGTGTGTGTGTGTGTGTGTGTGTGTGTGTGTGTGTGTGCGCGCGCGCGCGCACCATAATGAAACCTATTATTTTGTATACTTACCAAATTTTAACTTAAAAGCTTAGGTAAAGAAAAGAAAACTGAAAATAAAAGCTATGAGCCAGACCTTGAGCAAGCCTATCAGAATGCCAACATCTTGGCTAGGTTTCCAGTTTTACTGCTAATATTTGTAGGGAATTTAGAGAACGGTATATTAGAAAAACAAAAACGGAAAAAGCTTATCCAGAAATGCTATTCTGTGCTCTATAAGAATATTTAAGTTGTGTCTTTTTAATACGTATCCCTAAAACTAATAATACATATTATTTAAATTTACCAAGTTAATAGTAAATTCTCTAAAATATTATTAATGCACATCTACACACACTCAAAAAGTGCATGCACACACCAAAAGAATTCGGTAGAACTTTCTGGAAATTATAGTAATTTTCCACAAAAAGAGGGAGAAATGTCTTTGTCATCACTGACTAAAATCTGTGTCGTAGATTTTCACTGTAGATACCTCTGCTGTTTCTCACAATGGGACCATGCCTTCTCCATTACTAAAGTGTATGAAGCAATGACATTTCCATCAACTTTTGTCAGAATGTAGGCTCTGTTGACCCTGGGTCTGCTACACTGAGTCTGCTAAGGCTTGCTGATCAAGTTTTCAGTCATCCTAATTATCTACTGTGTGTAGGTACCAGCTCTCTCAAACTGCTCTGTGGTAAGTAAGACCTGCCCATTGTGTAAGCCATTGCCACAATAAGTAAGAAGAGTGTGAAGATGTATGAAGAGAAAAGGAGAAAGAAAGAGATGAAGGGAGGAACTGGTCATCAGGAGACAACAGAGGAAGAAGGAGGAACAAACTGGTCCAAACTCAGCTGAGGCATGGCAGCCAGGAAGCTGATCCCAGGAAAGAGAAATGTCCACAGTGGGAAGCAGATGGGAGAAAAGAAGCCCAGGTAAGTGGGACCACACAGTTCAAACAAGAGGGAGGGACTCACAGCCAAGCTCCTTAGCTAGACTACTGCCAGTGGAGTAAGTAGATAGGAGGGTTACCAGCCCCAAATCCCTACCAAACATTTAAGAGATTTCCTTTAGCGGAGGACACCAAACCGAGCAATAGCCATAACAAGGAAACAGCAGCTAGTTGTGGTAAAGAACCATCCATGCGCCTGGGCCACTTGTTTATCTATACTAACTGATCTAAACCCACAGGAACCCAAGAGAGGGAAACACTTGGTCCCCAAGTAGTGGTGCTGTTGAGGGACATTGTGGACCATTTGGGAAGGTGTGGTCTAGCTGGAGGAAATGGCTGTGGTGGTGCAGCTGGTGGGTGATAGCCCACATCTCTTAGTTGCCATAACTTCCTGATCCATCCATATGTGAGCAAGCTCCTGCAGTCATGATGAGCTGTCTCAAACTGTGAGCCAAAATAAGCCCTTCCTCCCTTTAAGCTGTTTCTTACTAGAGACGTGGTCATACCAAAAAAAATAAATAAATAAATACCTAATAAGGAGGACAGGAATGAGGATGACTGACTGTCACCATTTTGGAAAGCTGGCACCCAAAGCCTTAGAGACAGTCAAAGGCCAAACAGCTGGTAAGTATTTTAAACTGTTCCAACTGCAGTATTGTGGGTGAGCTAGATGTGCAAACACAGTGGAAAAGCCATTGTATCAGGCTTGGAGGACTCACCTCTTTTACAGAGATGGAACAGAGGTTGCTAACCGGTGGGCACCCCTTTATCCCTTGCACAGCTCCATCAGTAGAAGCACTAAAAATCACACATGAAGGCCACTCCTGGGAAGACCAGACAGCTAATGAGAAAAGTCTGTGCTAGCCAGTATGCCAAGAAAAATGTCTAAAATGGATTGTGTAATCTTGCATGTCAGTTACTATAAGAGGCTGACCACGGGTCCCAGGGACACTGACTCCAATCCCCCAGAAGCTAGATAATGACTTCATTTAGAAAAAAGGTCTTCAAGAGTGTGAGCAAAAAGACCTTTGGGAGGGGAGACCATGCTGGGCCACTGACGCAGTTCCTATATCCAATCAGTATAACTGTGTTTGGACATTCATACTTGGTTTTTGTCCATATTAGGATTCAAAACTCAAGATCTCCAGTGTCCTTGGTTAGCCCTCTAGTAATGTTAACCCTGAGCTATCCCAAACCCAAAGAGTTATGGGAAGAGAGGAGACTTGATTAAACAGAAGAGAATGTACCCTAGTTCTGTTATCACTACCACTGCCACCACCGCCATCGCCACCATCACCGTCACCATCACCATCACCATCACCATCACCATCATCATCATCATCATCATCATCACCATCACCATTAGGCCGGCCTGGAACTCTTGGGATCAAGTCATCCTCCCAAGAAGCAGGAATCACAGGTACCCTCTTCCATGCTGGCAACCAGCAGAAATCCCCAGAGAGAACCCAGGTCTGTTATTTGACACCGAGTGAGACAGACACCTTTGTGGTAAATTTCTGGTTCACTGAACCATTTCCATTTTCAGATAAAACCTGTCTGATAGAGTTGAGCACACCCAAAAGTACCCACCATTCTAATCTTTCAGACATGCTTGCTAGGACTTTGAGCTAAAATACCGGCCACTCTCTTGCCTTCTTGAATGATACCCTTCAACTGAGATGGCTCAGGAATGCACTTCCAGGCTGAGCACACACAGGACTATGCTTGCCTCACAACTGCTTTCCTGTGTAAATATTCAAAGACTTCTCAATAAAATCCCCACGTTTCCTTTGTTGGGAAAGGACATTGCTTGGGGGTGGGGGTGGGGGTGGAATCCTGGCTTCTCCTTACCTAGTACAGGCAGTAAATCTTTCTGCACTCTTTTACATCTTGACTAAACTTGTTTGGCTTTCCCCCGTCTAAGATGTGAGCCACTGTGTGGCTGTGATGCTGACGACCTTGCTGTCAGCCCAGTAGATGCCGATTTTGGACTCCTCTGCTCCCAGAACTTGGAAGAAACACTTTTCTGTTGCTTTAAGCTTCCAAAGTAGGTGGTACTTTCCTAACTCAACTCCAAGGTACTACTACGGGTACACATTACACCATTTACATAAAGAAAATGTACAGACTCAAGACATAACTATTAGGAGACAAAAGATTGATAGAATAGTCCTGGAGGAAATAGGACCAGGGAAGGGTAGGTATGAAGGGGAAAGAAAAGAGGGAGCCCATCTTCACACTGAACTCGGTTCATGCTCTTCTTTCAAGGCGTAACCTTCACCTGAGAGTTTTCCGTTGCTGTGAAAGGAAGTATAAAATTGTACCTTGCAGAAGGAAACAAATGCTCGCTTGTTTCAACTCCAAACGTGGAGACACACCTCCCAAAAAAGAAAGCCGTTAAATGTCCAAAATGATGAATGGCTATAGTTCTTCCCCTAAGACAGCAGCCAGTGGGGAAGGAAAATGGTGAAGTCGAGCTTGCTGTTCACCCAGCTGCCAGTCAACAGCCTAGAAGCACCAAACCACCACAAGCAAAGGTGGCTCAGCGGGACTCCAGTTCACTCACGGCCACGCCGGGAGCAGATAGAACCACACTCCAGCTGCAGCTCTGCAGTGTTCACCAAGCACTCCCAGACCACACTCCTCCTCATGACATCTCCCTAACCCGTGAAGTGCCCCTACAAGAAAGGCTTCAGTACTGGCTGTTGTACTTTTTCAAACCTAAAAAGGCATTATTTAAAGGCAAGGGCCTCTCCCAACCAAAAAAAGGGGTTTCCATTAGTTATTAACACCACTAGCAAAACACTTTCCAACAAATCGCTCTTAGGGAGATAGCTTCCATTGGCAATGGACACCCTTGTGACCCAGATCTAGTCACTGTGTATAGCCTGGCACTCTCACATTTAGCTAAAGATTGATTTAGAAAACCCTGGGTAGTTTTTGTTAATAGGGTTGTTGTTGGTTTTGTATAAAGATGGGATCTTCCTCGATAGCCCAGGCTGATCTCAGACTTTCTATTCTCTTGCCTAGGCCTACTGAGTGCTGGGATGATAAGTTTATATCACACCTTATTGCCACACTCCTCTTTCCTGACTTCTCAACAGCATGAGACACTGCATCTAAACTACCCTTTGAAATATAAAACAAAGAAGCATTAGCTAGAGAGGAGACAGGAAACCAGGCTCTGGGAGATCCTTCTGCCCACGTGGGCAGATGACTTTGTCCGGAGTTCCAGGGTCTTAAAGAAGATATAGGCTGGAGAGCTAAGACTGCAGACTGCAGGCAGGTGGGGATCCTCCTCCATCTAGGCAGACTCATCTGGAAGACAGCCCAGCTTCAGAGGACTTGAACTCCTGCGACTGCTTCCTGACAGATTTTTCCAACCATCACATTACCAAAATGAAAATGTAACAGCTTGCAGCCACTGCAATATACTTAAGATGTAATAATGGAAAATGAGATGTTATTGATTGGGGAGGGAGGAGAAGTAACCACAATGGTGTCATCAAGTCAGAGAGAGAAAGAAAATGAACAGATGAATTCTTCAAGACTGAGATATAGTTACCACCCACTACAGATGGCAGAGTTCTGTGGAGCAGTCCCCAGACAAAACAAGATACACAGGAAATATGCGACGCGGTCCTCTAAAGAATACTCCACGGCCTTTGGATCTTAAGGGAATTCCACACTCTCGAGTGCTGCGCAGCTTAAACTTCTCCGCTGGATCCATTCTGCTCGCAAGAATACACACAGACTCACAGCTACATCCCAGATGTGTGCACGTGATTTCCTTTCCACTTCCAGTGAAACGGTGTGCAATGAATACCAGCTTAAAATGATAAGCTTAGCAGTGGTTTTAAGAGAGAGACTAACATTGACATGCAGCACCTCCTCAGGGAGGGAACGTGGAGATTCATTCCCCCATGAAGCCCTCCCTTCCCCTTTCTCTCCATTTTTTTACTTATTCATTCGTTTATTTTATTTTTTTTTTAGGCAGGGTCTCAATGTGTAGCTCCAACCAGGCTGGAACTCACAGAAATCTGCTGCCTCTGCCTTTGGAGTGCTGAGATCAAAGGCCTGCCCCGCCATGCCTGGACGACTGCCCTCTTTCTTCAGGCTCCACACTGGATGAATAGTTTGGGTTTTAGAGACAGATACCTGCAGAGACGCAGGATCTTTTCCCCCTACACCTGCAGCCATGTGCTCATCTGTTCACCTTCTTAACCCATTTTTAATCAGGCTATTGTTCGGGTTGTATTGGTCTGAGGTAGTTCTCTACTGACTTGTGCAGGCTCCTAGACTCTTGAGTAGATTAAGATCTCTCCTCATGTATAGGAATTGCAGGTATGAAACTTCAAATCTCATAGCTCAGCTCTTCCCTGTATTTTCTAGGCTATACAGAAAATTCTCAATTTGATGTCACAAATCACCAAGGAAATGCAAATGTTAATATCAACCACAGTGAGCTCATACACCTGTTAGGATGGCTGTCACTTGTTAAAAATTTCTTTAAGACAAGCTTTGTGGAGAAAATGGAAAGCCTCTTGCAGCTGTAAAATGATGGAAGCACTGTGGACAACAACATAGAAGAGGCTAGAAAAACTAGAGCTAGAACTACCATGGAATCCAGCAATGGTGGCTTACCCAACAGCTCTGAAATCAGAATCCCCCAAAGACCTTAATGGCTACTCCCCAGATTACTGCAGCTCTATTGAAAATAGCCAAGATGGTCAAGGAAGGCATCAAAATGTTCATCAGCAGGTAAGTGGACAAAGAAAATGTGCTGTGTGTGTGTGTGTGTGTGTGTGTGTGTGTGTGTTTGTGTGTGTGTGTGTGTGTGTGAGAGAGAGACAGAGAGACAGAGAGAGACAGAGAGCAAGCACGTACACGTGCATACACAAATACAGAATAGAATTATTATTCCACCTTTAAGAAGGGAGTTCTAGATAATCCAACCACATAGGCAAACCTTGTAGACACTATGCTAAGAGAAATAAACCAGTAGAGGGATGTAAGACAATCTCACGTCATTGTGTAAGGTACATAAGTAGTCAAAGACCTGGGGTCAAAGTGGGATGCTGGCACAGAGGTGGGAGGAAGAAATGGGACTTACCGACCAGTAAGGGTCAAGATTCAGTTAAACAGATGAAAGTGGCCTGCAGGCTGCTCTATAGTACTAGCCTACAGCTAACTCTGCCTACTGCTAGCAGACTGTATTGTCCACTCAGAATTTAAGAAGGCTTTTTTTTTTGGGGGGGTGGGGTTGTTGTTGTTTTGTTTTATAACTAAAAAGGATACCGGTGGAGCAGTAGAAATAGAAAATCTTTTCCTGGCAAGCGTTGTTGTGACAATGATTCTTGCTGTGTGTGTATGTGTGCGCACATACACTCATTTTGTGAATCAAAAACAAAAATTATCAGACTTGAAGTTATTTGTGCCTGTATACTACTACTCAAGAAAAATTATTTGTGCCTACGAACTGATACTTCAGGAAAATGCATTAACTGACATAATACATCTTGAGACGGAGTTTCTCTGTGTATAGCCCTGGCTGTCCAAGAACTGGCTTTATAACTAGGCTGGCCTTGAACTGCCAGAGATCTATATGCCTCCCTCTACCTCCCTAGCGATGGGATTAAAGGTGTAGGACACCATCACCCAGCTTGAAATCTTGAATTCTTAAAAATAAGATATTTAAGAAGTGTGACTATTGAAAATTGCTTTATTTGTTTGCACTGATTTAAAGAAACTTTAGATTTAAATTCTAAGATTTAGCTTTCCAGAATAAAGGTTAATTCATTTGTACCAAAAATGACAGATTCTTAATTCAAAAAAAAAAAAAAAGTTGTTGGATTTTTTTTTCCCCCAAGAGTGTCCTGTGTAAAAAGAGACCACCATATCTATATTAGTTGCTTTTCTTGTCGTGACCAAATTTCTGATAAGAGCAATGTAAGGAGGAGAGGCTCACTCGGCTCAGGGTTTGAGAGTCCTGATAGACTGGAAGGCATGGCAGCCAGCCTCCAAGGTGACAGGGACTTATAGCTGGGACTCCTCACATCTACACAGAAAAGGAAGCAAAGAGCTGACCAGAAACAGGCTGAGCTGTGAAATCTCAAGGCCAGACCCCAATGACTCACTTCCTCTTGCAAGGAACTGAGGCCTAAAATTTCCACAACATCCCAAAACAGGACACCAGCTGGGAGCAAGGACTCAGAGCCATGCACCTCTGTGGGGAGCTTTGCACATTCAACCACAACAAACCCCAACCTGCCATGTAGCTAAGGTAGTGGGCAGCAGCAGAAGAGAGACTTGGTGGGTTTAAAAGTTAAAAAAAAAAAAAAAAAAAAAAAAAAAAAAAAAAAAAAAAAAAAAAAAAAAAAAAATCTCTTACAAGTCTGCTCTTCCCCTCTTCCCTTTATCTAACATGTCACTGTCAACACCATCTGAAACTGATACGCACTAAACAGAGACAACTTGTTTTGGATCAGAGAACATCTGTTAGAGTTCAAGTGGCCTTGGGCAGGTTCTCCATACCCTCAAAGGCTGAGTTTTACATTAGCAAACTCCTTCTCAGTTCTTATACGTTTCTGTAAGTAGTAATGAAATGGGCATACAAAGTACGTCCACAGACAGCAAAAAAAAAAAAAAAAAAAAAAAAGAAAGAAAGAAAGAAAGAAACCAGCAACAGGAAACTACTCACAAACAGTTTACTTCCCTTGGAGAAATAAATTAACCTTGAGTACAGCTGAAAGGGCTAAGGGGCTGCCTTCCTCACACTGACCCACGCCACAGGCAAGAGACAGCCTAATTTACACAGCTGGCGGTACTCTACCTCTACCGAATTGTAAGTGAACGTTTCCCAAAAGTCCCCTCTCCCATCTTCCCACACTGTCAGTAATGGAGCCAGGTGTTCAAGGCTACATTGTTGTTGACCAAGGTTGTCTCAGCTGGAGCAAGTGAAAAACTGGGGCAAAGTGGGAGGCAGGTGAGCGGGCTCGTCATCCTGAAGCAATGCTTCCTGGGATACCTCTACACGGGGATTCCTTTTGGATGCCCTTTGGGCAGAAAGAGGGGGGTGGGGAGGGAGAGGGAGAGAAACTGTCTGTCTGATTGTCAGTTTGTCTGTCTGTCAGGGAAGAGAGACTAAGTCTATGCCAAAGTTAACACAGACAAATTTAGTGTGCAAAATTATAGGCTATATTTTTAAAGTACAGGAAAAGACATATGATGCCAATGGGTGGTTTTAGCCCCAGAGGGAGTGGGAGTGGTGAGTCCCAGACGAACTTTTCTATCTTTGTCTGACTTAGACATGGCCAATGATGACCTCTGGGTCCCCTGCTAGACTTCCTCATTTCCAGCAGTTCCCAGAGTCACTTGGAGAACGCCTTTAACTACAAAAGTAAATACAACTGAAAAGACTCTGGGCATTTTCTGGTAGAAAAAAAATTCTGTCTGGAAGGTGACTACCCCCTCCTTGGGGAAGTTCTCCAGATAAAGCAGAAAAACAGTAAGTCTCTTCAAATACCCCTTTAATGGCCAGAAACAGCAAAAGCACCCCCAAATCTTCCACTGAGCATTCATGTGACAACCAGGCGCTCATGGCCTACTATGGCTCAGACTGCTAGAAAATGGGACTCTTCGATACACAGAACTGACATCTGTCTCATTCACCCTTTCACCTCTGCCCTACTCCCAACAGAGTGGCTTTTTTTCCTTCAATGGGCCCTCCATCACTCACAAATCTGGCTTTTGCAAATTGGTCTGTGGAATGTGTGGTTTGCCCAAAGACAAAAGACTCCTTTCAGTTCCCTGAAATCAAGTGTGGAATTCTAGGAGAAGCTAGTGGTTGGGGCTCTGCATGGAAGGAGCCATGCCCTCCCAGGCCGCTGGTAAGAGCTGTTCCAGCCCAAGAGCTTCAGGCCCACCTTGCTGGGTTCATAATGACACTAAAGCTTGCCCTTCCCTCTCTGCCTTTAACTCCTGTCCTCCGTTCCCTACTGTTTAAGAATGCTGCCTTTGGTGTTTCTGTCTTCTGCACAAGCAACGATGTTTTCAGTGGATTGGGGAAAGTGGGTAAGATAAAAAACTTAGACAAGTGAAGCTTGGGAAGGAGACCGGTGGCTTTTAATTTTCCTTCCTTGAATGAGCTTTGAAGTCTGCGCTCTTCATTCAGCCAGAGTGCCCTGTACTACAGTGGAAAGAAAGCACCTTTTACAGGTGAGGTAGAGATTCAAGGCTGTGATCCATTCCCATACACAGCTCATGACAGGGCTGGAGTAAATTCATAAAGCCAGGGCCGCATACACCAACTTAGAAGTTCCATGTTACTGTCTTAAAGATGGATAGCATTCCCTTCAGGGTAAAAAACTTCAATTCCGGGTCACTGGAGTGCCTATCCTGTATTAATCTGTAGATGAGCCATGTCAAAGGACAGCCAGGATTGTATCCCAGGTAAGACACCTTCCTTAGGAAACCACCATGCATGCAAATCCATCCCAACACACACACACACACACACACACACACACACACACACACACACCCTGGCCATGCCCAGCTAATCATGCATATTCTAATTTTAAGAGTCTCATTCCAGACTTCCTGCCCAACAAACTGCCAATCACACAGCATTCCTCAAAAGACATCGCACGGCCTGTCTTTGCAAGGCTGCAACTAACCAAAAGGAGGCATCCGCTGCCGGAAGGAGAAAGGAACTGCCCCTCACATTCATGAGAGAAGCAATATGGAAACACTGCCTAACAGCGCTGCCACCATCGAAGCATGAAAGAGGAGACATAAGAGACATGAATGGTGACTTGAGGTGGACAGGAAATGCGATGCTTTATGTGACAATCAAGCCCTCATATTCTCCTTCCAGCTTCCTCTCGTCCATCTTGCCAAGGGGGTCAGCCTCCTAAGAGGTCTTTGATAGAACAGAGTGCTGCTGTTTCTAGTCAGCAGATGTAACACAAAACCCCACGGATCACCATGGACCATGACATAACACAATCCCAAGGCTGACTAGTTTTTTTTGTTTTTTTTTGTTTTTTTTTT
>NW_022196913.1:33026585-33029085 GCF_008632895.1 Mastomys coucha
AAAAAAAAAAAAAAAAAAAGAAAGAAAAAAAAAAATTTTACGAAGTGCAAGCTCTCCCACAGATAACACAGACAGGTAGGGTGGTACAAGCTGAGGCAAAAGAATTACCAAAAGTTCAAGGCCAACCTAGGATACATACACATAATCTCTAATCACACACACACACACGCACACACACACACACACACACACACACGCGCGCGCGTATATGTATACATACATACATACATACATACATACGTAAAATAACTCAGGAGGCAGAGGCAGGTGAACTTTGGTGAATTTGAAGCTAGCCTGGTCCACTTCTTGAGTTCCAGGCCAGTCAGTGAGACCCTGTTCTTAACAAATAAATAAGAACTGAGAAAAATTAGTAATATCACAAACAATATGCCAGTCCTTAAAAAAAAAAAAAATCAACCCTAGGGACTGGAGAGATGGCTGCATCTCCAGAAGGAATGTTGCCAGCAGAGGACCCAAGTTAGGTTCCCAGCTCCCATACCAGATATACCTCCAATAACTTACTCTTCTAGCACCCACACTAACATACACAAATCCACACACAGACACATGCATACATATGATTAAAAACAACACAATAAATCTAAAAAAAAATCAATTCCAAAAGTATATAATGATAATAATCTCTACTCTTTATATGGGAAATTGGGTCAAAAAAAAAAAAAAAAACCTAACCAACATTACATTAGAAAGTTATCTTAGCCTCAAGTTGAGCATGGTAGCACAAAGCTATAATTCCAGCACTCAAGAGGCGAGAGGCAGGGGCAGGAAAACTTCTGTGAGTTAAAGGCCAGCCTGGTGTATATAACAAGTTCTAGGCTAGCCAGGGGTGCAGAATTCAGATGCTGTCTCTCCCTCCCTCCCTCCCTCCCTTCCCCCCCCAACTGTACACACACACACACACACACATATCCCCTTTGAGAATAATGTTTATCTCAGTCTCCTACCCTTCCCCTCAAAGGTACACTTATATCCTGAATATAAATCCTGAAGGAAACAAGGCATTCCAGAACTACCTTTGTGGTGAACAGAATAGTGACCCTACAGGGCAGAAATGAGTCTTAGAAAGTGCTCTGCGCACCCTAGGGAGGAAGTCCTAAGTGTCTGCCCCAGTTGTGCACCTCAGAAAAAGACCTCTCTGGGTGTCCATCTACCACCATTCCCCCTTAATTCCCCTCCCGTGGCACCTCAGCTGACTCTCCCAGAGCACGTGCGGTCCACTGATGAGAGTGATTCCATCCACACAGAGTCGATTCATCCCTAGACACACTCTTCCTTCAGCCACGACTACCCATGTATTAGTCTCCCATTATAAAATAATGCCCTGCTTTCAGACTCCCTCTCTATTTTGGTACATCTTTTTAAAGCAAATGGCATGCCATTAAAATGCATTTGTTCCATTGAGTCAGATTTTCAGACTCATTATGATGCTCACTGTTGACACAATAGCTCCTTCAGACACACAACAATCTGTCATAAAAGACCCATACTTGGATGGATGACAGAAGTGTTTTGCAAAAGCTGGCTTCTCAAAGCAGTTGCTGTCAGACATACATTAATATCATCCTAGTTAAAGCGTATTTATTCTAGAAAGTGCAGACCATTTAAATAGAAAATTACTTCATGAGCTATTTCTGCAAGTTCACTCACTTCTGAGATGATGGTGATTGTAGATAGTCACCAATGCACATGCGGAGGAACCAGCAAAAGAGTAACCTGCACACCCAACCAGGGCATTCCTTGCTTCGTGTTCCTTCCTGTGACTTACTTAAAGCTCCAGAATCAAGGGCATGTATTGTATTCTCATCCTCAATAAGCATGGGGCTGGGGTGGTAGAGGACATAGTTCAGCTCAGTGAAGTTCTTCCTATGCAAGCATGAGACCTGAGTCTGCCCGCGGTCACCCATGTAAAATCTGGGCATGGTGGTGTAAGCTTGAACAGCCAGTTTAGATAAATCAGTGAGCCCTAGGTTCTAGGAGATGCCCTGTCTCAAAAAACAAAGTGGGTGCTTCATTAGGAGTGACATCCAAGGTTCGCCTATGCCCTACACATGTGTACACCCACCTGCACACACTTAAACCACCACACACAAACACACACACACACACACACACACACACACACACACACTTTTTAGGTATTCAAACCATGTTTCAGATTTTATGTCATATTTAAGTGAAGATTCTCCTTGTGTCCCAGCAAGGAAACAGCTCATGTGCAGAGTCTGCCAGGTTCAAAATACCAAAGCTGGGTCATTTGTTATAAAATAAGACTTAAAATAAAAATGTGATCTCCTCCTCCGAAGTGTTAAAATGAACAGCTAAAATAGAAGGATGACATATCTTCAAGGGGTGAGGTCATGCTTTATTCTTAATCACTCTTGAGAGATTGGAGATACAATGCCAGCATCCAAGGCCAAATTAACCCTATACTTGGTAAACAGAAAGAGGAGGAAAGACCAAACTATATTTCAAATTTTTA
>NW_022196913.1:33031585-33033145 GCF_008632895.1 Mastomys coucha
TACATGCGTATGAAACTTGGGAACTGAGGCAGTGTGGTCTACATGAGTGACAGCTTAGCCTGGGCTACATAAGAACCTGTCCCCTGCAAAATTATCAATTTTCAAAGTTAAGGTCATAGTTTATTACTAGCATAAAATTAGGTTGCAGGGTGCTGAAAGGAAGAATACAGAAAGACCAGATATAAACAATTTTAATAGGCCTGCCAAGATGGCTCAGCAGGTAAAGTCACTCGCTCCCACGACTGATGACCTGAGTTTGAGTCCTAGGACCTACGATGGAAAAAGAGATCCAACTCCTGAAAGTTGTCCTCTGACCACCACACAGGAGTGTGACTCACATGTGACTCACCTAGTAATAATAATATAATTTGCATTTTAAAAAGATTTTAGAGATGATTTTAATAGTGAAGAGGAAGGAACTCAAATCAGATAAGGAAGAACAATAATTGGTCCCTATTCTACTCGGCATAGCACAATGAGCTCCATGTAAATTAGTCAAATTAAAGGAAATGAAAAAACTAGGAAGGCCTGGCAGACACAGTGACGCTGAAATGGAAAAAGACTGTGTAACAGTACAGAGAATCCACAAACAGATCAATCACTCTGAACGTAAGAAAATAGGACAGACCTCCATATCCGCCACTTCCACACAATGAAGTTAACACACGGCTACACTGCCTGACACGGCACACAACGGGACGCTTTGTAGACAGAGGATACACCTAACTGAGAAAAACAAGCACACAATATACAAGAATTTTGTAGAAACATGTCAATAGACCCAGTGAGTGACAGAGAAAAATCCTCACTCTCCGGGGAGTCAAAATATCAATGAAAACAAATTAGTTTTAGTTTTCATTGACAAACTGGCCAAAAGACTTTAAGGGATTACAGGCAAAACTGGTGGAGACCTGGGACAAACATGAACACTCAAGCCCATAAGAGGACAAGTTAGTGCTGACCTTCTGCCAAAGGCCTATAAAATTGCTATTAAAAAAACGTGATTATGACCCAGCAATTTCACTGCCTACCCCGAGGAAATAATTAAGAGTGTACAAAAGCTGTATCTATAAGGATAGTCATTACAGCATCATTTACATAGTAAAAGAAAATGTAAACAACTCAATGTCTGACACCCGGGAATTGACTCAACCTTGCCTCAGAAACAGGTCTATACAACTCAGTACTAAACAACCATTAAATTTTGCTTCGAAAAGAATTCTTAGTGCCCTGAGGAAATGACCACAGTGGACTGACAAGAAGAGCACTCATCAATTTATGATTACAGTTTTTACTATGTATATATCCCTGCTGAGATGGATTACCCAAAACACCCGCCACAACTTTCTCCAGGGTGATGGGGTCATTGCAAACATTAACTATCTTTATTGCCTTTCTCCTAGATATCTGAAATGTTCAACTTTCACATGTTAATTTTTTTTCCTTAAAAAAAAAAATCATCACTGTAATCAGCATTAAAAGGGTATGTCAAGCCGGGCAGTGGTGGCAAACACCTTTAATCCCAGCACTTGGGAGGCAGAGGCAGGTGGATTTCTGAGT
>NW_022196913.1:33033195-33035921 GCF_008632895.1 Mastomys coucha
GTTCGAGGCCAGCCTGGTCTACAGAGTGAGTTCCAGGACAGCCAAGACTACATAGAGAAACCCTGTCTTGAAAAACCAAAAAAAAAAGGGTATGTCAAAATGTTTCTTCTGGAGCTTGAATCTAGGACCCCATACATGCCAGCAACTGCTTTACCCCTGAGCTACAACCTCAGAGACACAAATGAAACTTTTAATACACTAATACACTAAGTTGTGATCCAGTACTACGAAGTCAAGTAAAAGATACTGAGGATTTGGGGGAGGAGGGCTGCAAGTCAGACCCAATATGCTTTTTGTCCCTGAAATTCATATGTGTGTGTTCTGCATGTATTTATGCTTTTGTGTGTGTGTGTGTGTGTGTGTGTGTGTGTGTGTGTGTGTGTGTGTGTGTGTGTGTGATTTGCCTCAGTAGGATGGCTAGTGATATTCAGGGATCTGCCTGTCTCTGCTTCCCCAGAGCTGGGGTTACAACTGCTGCTACCTGCCCAGCTTTATACTTGGGTACAAAGTATCTGAACTTGGATCCTCAAGTTTTCAAGGCAGGCACTTTACCAACCCCAGCCCCCCAGAATTCTTTAAAATGGAAAAGTGATAATGATAATTAAAAAGGAAAGCAAATGAATTCCCATTATCCATCAGCCTCCACACTGACCACCTCAGGAACACGCCCCAGACACCACATCACCCCATGCATAAATATTTTAGCAGATTCCTCTAAGAGCCAAAAGAAAAACTCTCTGTCATCACTGCTCCTATTTAGACATTATCAAAATAACATCACACAGAATAACCCCCACCACCTTCAAATACCCATTGCTGTTCCTACGTCCAGACTGTATCATAAGTTTTTGCTTTTAATGTTCCCAAATATTAGAACTCAAATAAGACATCCGTTCTTGATATAGGTTCTCCTCTCTTCTATTCTCCCCCCCCCCCGCCCTTTTTTTTCTGGAACAGACTGAGTTCCTTGTGTTCAGTTTCCCAGGGTCTGGATTTTTCTGGAAGCATCTCTGTGATGTGAGAAGCCTATTTCTCCTACACATGCTTGGCTGGTTCACAGGCTTAGGTGGTTCAGGTTTGATTGTTTGTTTGCATGCCTGTTTGCTGGCTTGCTCTGTTTACCAAGTTCTGGTATAGTGCAGTTCCATGAACCTTTTTATGGTTAGCTCTCCTTTTGAAAGCTTCACTCTACTAGTAACTGTTGCACTATTCATTTAAGGACTACACAAAATGATACCATCCCAAGGCTCCATGCCATGCACATCCACTGGCATGGCTTCTGTAGAGAAGTTTCTCCTGCACTTTTGGGATACTCTGGCATCCAAGTTACATGGAGCAACGAGGATAAATACGCTTTGTTTCACTTTGTTTATATCTTTCAACCAAATAGTGGAGTTCCCAACATGAAGGCAATCCTTACGAAGTGTAAACCTGACCTTCATGTCCCTCTTGCCGTCCAGCCAGCCTCTAGAAGGTGAATCGTGGCTTCTAAAACAAGGCACACCTTCACTGAAGACTTGGAAGTCATAGAAGACAGGACTCCGGGATGCAGAAGCAGCTCCGTGGATGAGTGCTTGCTCAGCATGGCCCAGAGTCCAGTCATAGCACTAAAAAAAAAAAAAAAAGCTGAAATAATCACAGGACTGTGGCCTGTGATGGTTTATCTTCCGGGATCCGGTATACCCTGCTCTCTCCTACCACAAAGCACTTCCAAGGCCATTTCCCCAGACAGGAATGCTGTCTTTCTCGCCTTCCCATTAGTTCCCATTCATCCTTCCAATCCCACTTACAACCTGCATTCTTTGGGAGGCTTTCTCAGTCACCCTTCCACATCTCCCAGGCTTCAGAGCGCTCCCACAGTCTGTAACTACACACTGCTGTAAAGGTATCTGGGTTCTTAACCCCCTTACTCACCAACTGCAAGCCTGCTGAACAGTTAGTTGCCAGGTCTGTTTGGGCACCAATGACTCAGACCCAGGACGGAGCTCTGTGCCAGGCACATCATCCCTTCCTGGTGTGCAATTACACACTAAAACAAAGAGTTGAATGGGTACCTCTGTATTTGGTTGCTACCACTGTTTGTTTACTCCCTTTCATCCGAGGGGTGTTTTGCCAACCAGAACAGTGGACGTGTCCAGCAACATGCGAGATACTGGGGATTTTGACCTAATGATAATCTAACCTTGCAGGTGGGAAAGTAAGCAGATAATGCCAAGACTGTTTACAGTCCTGTCCTCCGGGGAAGGCAAAGAGCGGCCCTGAGCCTATGCTGATAGGCACATCGGAGTTAGAGCAGAATGCTCTGCTTGGTAAAAACAAAAACAAACAAACAAACAAACAAAAAACTCAGTGGAAGAAGGTTGGGCACAGCTGGGCCCCCACCACAGAGCAAAGGAAACAGCACTTTTTTAAGACACTCACTTCAGCCAGACCTGGTGAGGCAGCCTTTCATTCCAGCTACTATAGAGGCTGTGGTGAAAGGATTGCAAATATAAGTGAGCTACAGAGACCAGCCTGAGCAAATGAATAAACCTTCAGCCATAATAAAAATGTAAAAAGAGAGATGGCGGCTAATCCCCATGATATTTAGCTTATGCACAGCTCAGGGACTGGAAAAGAAGACAGCCAATTCAACTCAAGACGAGTTTGTTTGTTTGTTTACTATTTTTTTTATTTCTTTTGTTTTTGTTTTGTAGAGGGATTGGTTTGTTTGGTTTGCTTTTTGA